>NW_022986243.1:462703-680116 GCF_902500255.1 Thalassophryne amazonica | reverse complement strand
GATATAATAATTGATCAACATATTAATTTATTCTGCCTTACAGAAACCTGGTTACAGCAGGATGAATATGTTAGTTTAAATGAGTCAACACCCCCGAGTCACACTAACTGTCAGAATGCTCGTAGCACAGGCCGGGGCGGAGGATTAGCAGCAATCTTCCATTCCAGCTTATTAATTAATCAAAAACCCAGACAGAGCTTTAATTCATTTGAAAGCTTGACTCTTAGTCTTGTCCATCCAAATTGGAAGTCCCAAAAACCAGTTTTATTTGTTGTTATCTATCGTCCTCCTGGTCGTTACTGTGAGTTTCTCTGTGAATTTTCAGACCTTTTGTCTGACTTAGTGCTTAGCTCAGATAAGATAATTATAGTGGGCGATTTTAACATCCACACAGATGCTGAGAATGACAGCCTCAACACTGCATTTAATCTATTATTAGACTCAATTGGCTTTGCTCAAAATGTAAATGAGTCCACCCACCACTTTAATCATATCTTAGATCTTGTTCTGACTTATGGTATGGAAATTGAAGACGTAACAGTATTCCCTGAAAACTCCCTTCTGTCTGATCATTTCTTAATAACATTTACATTTACTCTGATGGACTACCCAGCAGTGGGGAATAAGTTTCATTACACTAGAAGTCTTTCAGAAAGCGCTGTAACTAGGTTTAAGGATATGATTCCTTCTTTATGTTCTCTAATGCCATATACCAACACAGTGCAGAGTAGCTACCTGAACTCTTTAAGTGAGATATTGTATCTCGTCAATAGTTTTACATCCTCATTGAAGACAACTTTGGATGCTGTAGCTCCTCTGAAAAAGAGACCTTAAATCAGAAGTGCCTGACTCCGTGGTATAACTCACAAACTCGCAGCTTAAAGCAGATAACCCGTAAGTTGGAGAGGAAATGGCGTCTCACTAATTTAGAAGATCTTCACTTAGCCTGGAAAAAGTCTGTTGCTCTATAAAAAAAGCCCTCCGTAAAGCTAGGACATCTTACTACTCATCACTAATTGAAGAAAATAAGAACAACCCCAGGTTTCTTTTCAGCACTGTAGCCAGGCTGACAAAGAGTCAGAGCTCTATTGAGCCGAGTATTCCTTTAACTTTAACTAGTAATGACTTCATGACTTAATGAAATTTTAACTATTACAGAAAAAATTACTCATAACCATCCCAAAGACGTATCGTTATCTTTGGCTGCTTTCAGTGATGCCGATATTTGGTTAGACTCTTTCTCTCAGATTGTTCTGAGTTATTTTCATTAGTTACTTCATCCAAACCATCAATATGTCTATTAGACCCCATTCCTACCAGGCTGCTCAAGGAAGCCCTACGATTATTTAATGCTTCGATCTTAAATATGATCAATCTATCTTTATTAGTTGGCTATGTACCACAGGCTTTTAAGGTGGCAGTAATTAAACCATTACTTAAAAAGCCATCACTTGACCCAGCTATCTTAGCTAATTATAGGCCAATCTCCAACCTTCCTTTTCTCTCAAAAATTCTTGAAAGGGTAGTTGTAAAACAGCTAACTGATCATCTGCAGAGGAATGGTCTATTTGAAGAGTTTCAGTCAGGTTTTAGAATTCATCATAGTACAGAAACAGCATTAGTGAAGGTTACAAATGATCTTCTTATGGCCTCAGACAGTGGACTCATCTCTGTGCTTGTTCTGTTAGACCTCAGTGCTGCTTTTGATACTCTTGACCATAAAATTTTATTACAGAGATTAGAGCATGCCATAGGTATTAAAGGCACTGCGCTGCGGTGGTTTGAATCATATTTATCTAATAGATTACAATTTGTTCATGTAAATGGGGAATCTTCTTCACAGACTAAGGTTAATTATGGAGTTCCACAAGGTTCTGTGCTAGGACCAATTTTATTCACTTTATACATGCTTCCCTTAGGTAGTATTATTAGACGGCATTGTTTAAATTTTCATTGTTACGCAGATGATACCCAGCTTTATCTATCCATGAAGCCAGAGGACACACACCAATTAGCTAAACTGCAGGATTGTCTTACAGACATAAAGACATGGATGACCTCTAATTTCCTGCTTTTAAACTCAGATAAAACTGAAGTTATTGTACTTGGCCCCACAAATCTTAGAAACATGGTGTCTAAGCAGCTCCTTACTCTGGATGGCATTACCCTGACCTCTAGTAATACTGTGAGAAATCATAGAGTCATTTTTGATCAGGATATGTCATTCAATGCGCATATTAAACAAATATGTAGGACTGCTTTTTTGCATTTGCGCAATATCTCTAAAATTAGAAAGGTCTTGTCTCAGAGTGATGCTGAAAAACTAATTCATGCATTTATTTCCTCTAGGCTGGACTATTGTAATTCATTATGATCAGGTTGTCCTAAAAGTTCCCTGAAAAGCCTTCAGTTAATTCAAAATGCTGCAGCTAGAGTACTGACGGGGACTAGAAGGAGAGAGCATATCTCACCCATATTGGCCTCTCTTCATTGGCTTCCTGTTAATTCTAGAATAGAATTTAAAATTCTTCTTCTTACTTATAAGGTTTTGAATAATCAGGTCCCATCTTATCTTAGGGACCTCATAGTACCATATCACCCCAATAGAGCGCTTCGCTCTCAGACTGCAGGCTTACTTGTAGTTCCTAGGGTTTGTAAGAGTAGAATGGGAGGCAGAGCCTTCAGCTTTCAGGCTCCCCTCCTGTGGAACCAGCTCCCAATTCGGATCAGGGAGACAGACACCCTCTCTACTTTTAAGATTAGGCTTAAAACTTTCCTTTTTGCTAAAGCTTATAGTTAGGGCTGGATCAGGTGACCCTGAACCATCCCTTAGTTATGCTGCTATAGACTTAGACTGCTGGGGGGTTCCCATGATGCACTGAGTGTTTCTTTCTCTTTTTGCTCTGTATGCACCACTCTGCATTTAATCATTAGTGATTGCTCTCTGCTCCCCTCCACAGCATGTCTTTTTCCTGGTTCTCTCCCTCAGCCCCAACCAGTCCCAGCAGGAGACTGCCCCTCCCTGAGCCTGGTTCTACTGGAGGTTTCTTCCTGTTAAAAGGGAGTTTTTCCTTCCCACTGTCGCCAAGTGCTTGCTCACAGGGGGTCGTTTTGACCGTTGGGGTTTTACATAATTATTGTATGGCCTTGCCTTACAATATAAAGCGCCTTGGGGCAACTGTTTGTTGTGATTTGGCGCTATATAAATAAAATTGATTGATTGATTGATTATCCTCTGCTTTTAAACCCCTTGTCTTCAACAGCTCACAGCTAGTTCGTTTTGCATTCTGCCTCGTTCCAAGCCACCTGTATCCTGTCATAGTCCTTTCTTGACCTCTGCTTGTCCTTGACCATGTTTCTGCCTTAGCCTGTTAACCTGCTTCTCTGTGCCTGAACCCTGCTTGTTTTTTGACTACGTTTTTGCCTCCTCTGATACACCTGTTTGCTCGTGCTGGAACTCCACTTGTCACTGACCACGCCGCCGCCTCAACACTGTCTGTACTGCCGCCTGCCTGCTTGTGACCCTGTGTATCGACCTGAGCCTGTTTTTTGGATAAAGCCTTTTCTTAACCAACATCTGAGTCATGCATTTGTGTCCATCCGCCTGCTGTGCCTCGCCACCTCAGTCCCTGTCAGTTTTGACAGTTGGGGTTTTTCTGTAATTATTGTATGGCTTTTGCCTTACAATATAAAGCGCCTTGGGGCAACTGCTGTTGTGATTTGGCGCTATATAAATAAAATTGATTTGATTTGATGTTTGTGTGGTTTATCCCCACATGACCTTTCTGTATGGAGTTTGCATGTTCTCCCAATGTCGGACTCTGTAGTTTTCTCTGGGCCCCTCCCCAATCGGACCGGGAGTGACATGTTTAGCCTCATGTTCTCCTTGAATTGCTGGCTGTCTGAGTGGTGTCCAAAAAATGAGGTGGGCTTCATAGATAATTGACAAAGCTTCTGGGGAAAACCTGGTCTTGTTAGGAGAGACGGCATCCATCCCACTTTGGATGGAGCAGCTCTCATTTCTAGAAATCTGGCCAATTTTCTTAAATCCTCCAAACCGTGACTATCCAGGGTTGGGACCAGGAAGCAGAGTTGTAGTCTTACACACCTCTCTGCAGCTTCTCTCCCCCTGCCATCCCCTCATTACCCCATCCCCGTAGAGACGGTGCCTGCTCCCAGACTACCAATAACCAGCAAAAATCTATTTAAGCATAAAAATTCAAAAAGAAAAAATAATATAGCACCTTCAACTGCACCACAGACTAAAACAGTTAAATGTGGTCTATTAAACATTAGGTCTCTCTTTTCTAAGTCCGTTAGTAAATGATATAATAATTGATCAACATATTGATTGACATATAATTTATTCTGCCTTACAGAAACCTGGTTACAGCAGGATGAATATGTTAGTTTAAATGAGTCAACACCCCCGAGTCACACTAACTGCCAGAACGCTCGTAGCACGGGCCGAGGAGGAGGATTAGCAGCAATCTTCCATTCCAGCTTATTAATTAATCAAAAACCCAGACAGAGCTTTAATTCATTTGAAAGCTTGACTCTTAGTCTTGTCCATCCAAATTGGAAGTCCCAAAGACCAGTTTTATTTGTTGTTATCTATCGTCCTCCTGGTCGTTACTGTGAGTTTCTCTGTGAATTTTCGGACCTTTTGTCTGACTTAGTGCTTAGCTCAGATAAGATAATTATAGTGGGCGATTTTAACATCCACACAGATGCTGAGAATGACAGCCTCAACACTGCATTTAATCTATTATTAGACTCAATTGGCTTTGCTCAAAATGTAAATTCAATTCAATTCAATTCAATTTTATTTATATAGCACCAAATCACAACAAACAGTTGCCCCAAGGCGCTTTATATTGTAAGGCAAGGCCATACAATAATTACGTAAAAACCCCAAAGGTCAAAACAACCCCCTGTGAGCAAGCACTTGGCTACAGTGGGAAGGAAAAACTGCCTTTTAACAGGAAGAAACCTCCAGCAGAACCAGGCTCAGGGAGGGGCAGTCTTCTGCTGGGACTGGTTGGGGCTGAGGGAGAGAACCAGGAAAAAGACATGCTGTGGAGGGGAGCAGAGATCATCACTAATGATTAAATGCAGAGTGGTGCATACAGAGCAAAAAGAGAAAGAAACAGTGCATCATGGGAACCCCCCAGCAGTCTACGTCTATAGCAGCATAACTAAGGGATGGTTCAGGGTCACCTGATCCAGCCCTAACTATAAGCTTTAGCAAAAAGGAAAGTTTTAAGCCTAATCTTAAAAGTAGAGAGGGTGTCTGTCTCCCTGATCTGAATTGGGAGCTGGTTCCACAGGAGAGGAGCCTGAAAGCTGAAGGCTCTGCCTCCCATTCTACTCTTACAAACCCTAGGAACTACAAGTAAGCCTGCAGTCAGAGTGAAGCGCTCTATTGGGGTGATATGGTACTAAGAGGTCCCTAAGATAAGATGGGACCTGATTATTCAAAACCTTATAAGTAAGAAGAAGAATTTTAAATTCTATTCTAGAATTAACAGGAAGCCAATGAAGAGAGGCCAATATGGGTGAGATATGCTCTCTCCTTCTAGTCCCCGTTAGTACTCTAGCTGCAGCATTTTGAATTAACTGAAGGCTTTTCAGGAAACTTTTAGGACAACCTGATCATAATGAATTACAATAGTCCAGCCTAGAGGAAATAAATGCATGAATTAGTTTTTCAGCATCACTCTGAGACAAGACCTTTCTAATTTTAGAGATATTGTGCAAATGCAAAAAAGCAGTCCTACATATTTGTTTAATATGCGCATTGAATGACATATCCTGATCAAAAATGACTCCAAGATTTCTCACAGTATTACTAGAGGTCAGGGTAATGCCATCCAGAGTAAGGATCTGGTTCGACACCATGTTTCTAAGATTTGTGGGGCAAGTACAATAACTTCAGTTTTATCTGAGTTTAAAAGCAGGAAATTAGAGGTCATCCATGTCTTTATGTCTGTAAGACAATCCTGCAGTTTAGCTAATTGGTGTGTGTCCTCTGGCTTCATGGATAGATAAAGCTGGGTATCATCTGCGTAACAATGAAAATTTAAGCAATGCCGTCTAATAATACTACCTAAGGGAAGCATGTATAAAGTGAATAAAATTGGTCCTAGCACAGAACCTTGTGGAACTCCATAATTAACCTTAGTCTGTGAAGAAGATTCCCCATTTACATGAACAAATTGTAATCTATTAGATAAATATGATTCAAACCACCGCAGCGCAGTGCCTTTAATACCTATGGCATGCTCTAATCTCTGTAATAAAAGTTTATGGTCAACAGTATCAAAAGCAGCACTGAGGTCTAACAGAACAAGCACAGAGATGAGTCCACTGTCTGAGGCCATAAGAAGATCATTTGTAACCTTCACTAATGTTGTTTCTGTACTATGATGAATTCTAAAACCTGACTGAAACTCTTCAAATAGACCATTCCTCTGCAGATGATCAGTTAGCTGTTTTACAACTACCCTTTCAAGAATTTTTGAGAGAAAAGGAAAGTTGGAGATTGGCCTATAATTAGCTAAGATAGCTGGGTCAAGTGATGGCTTTTTAAGTAATGGTTTAATTACTGCCACCTTAAAAGCCTGTGGTACATAGCCAACTAATAAAGATAGATTGATCATATTTAAGATCGAAGCATTAAATAATGGTAGGGCTTCCTTGAGTAGCCTGGTAGGAATGGGGTCTAATAGACATGTTGATGGTTTGGATGAAGTAACTAATGAAAATAACTCAGACAGAACAATCTGAGAGAAAGAGTCTAACTAAATACCGGCATCACTGAAAGCAGCCAAAGATAACGATACGTCTTTGGGATGGTTATGAGTAATTTTTTCTCTAATAGTTAAAATTTTATTAGCAAAAAAAGTCATGAAGTCATCACTAGTTAAAGTTAAAGGAATACTCGGCTCAATAGAGCTCTGACTCTTTGTCAGCCTGGCTACAGTGCTGAAAAGAAACCTGGGGTTGTTCTTATTTTCTTCAATTAGTGATGAGTAGTAAGATGTCCTAGCTTTACGGAGGGCTTTTTTATAGAGCAACAGACTCTTTTTCCAGGCTAAGTGAAGATCTTCTAAATTAGTGAGACACCATTTCCTCTCCAGCTTACGGGTTATCTGCTTTAAGCTGCGAGTTTGTGAGTTATACCACGGAGTCAGGCACTTCTGATTTAAAGCTCTCTTTTTCAGAGGAGCTACAGCATCCAAAGTTGTCTTCAATGAGGATGTAAAACTATTGACGAGATACTCTATCTCACAGAGTTTAGGTAGCTACTCTGCACTGTGTTGGTATATGGTATTAGTGAACATAAAGAAGGAATCATATCCTTAAACCTAGTTACAGCGCTTTCTGAAAGACTTCTAGTGTAATGAAACTTATAAGAGTCAAGCTTTCAAATGAATTAAAGCTCTGTCTGGGTTTTTGATTAATTAATAAGCTGGAATGGAAGATTGCTGCTAATCCTCCGCCTCGGCCCGTGCTACGAGCATTCTGGCAGTTAGTGTGACTCGGGGGTGTTGACTCATTTAAACTAACATATTCATCCTGCTGTAACCAGGTTTCTGTAAGGCAGAATAAATCAATATGTTGATCAATTATTATATCAATTACTAAGAGGGACTTAGAAGAGAGAGACCTAATGTTTAATAGACCACATTTAACTGTTTTAGTCTGTGGTGCAGTTGAAGGTGCTATATTATTTTTTCTTTTTGAATTTTTATGCTTAAATAGATTTTTGCTGGTTATTGGTAGTCTGGGAGCAGGCACCGTCTCTACGGGGATGGGGTAATGAGGGGATGGCAGGGGGAGAGAAGCTGCAGAGAGGTGTGTAAGACTACAACTCTGCTTCCTGGTCCCAACCCTGGATAGTCACGGTTTGGAGGATTTAAGAAAATTGGCCAGATTTCTACAAATGAGAGCTGCTCCATCCAAAGTGGGATGGATGCCGTCTCTCCTAACAAGACCAGGTTTTCCCCAGAAGCTTTGCCAATTATCTATGAAGCCCACCTCATTTTCTGGACACCACTCAGACAGCCAGCAATTCAAGGAGAACATGTGGCTAAACATGTCACTCCCGGTCCGATTGGGGAGGGGCCCAGAGAAAACTACAGAGTCCGACATTGTTTTTGCAAAGTTACACACCGATTCAATGTTAATTTTAGTAACCTCCGATTGGCGTAACCGGGTGTCATTACTGCCGACGCAAATTACAATCTTACCAAATTTACGCTTAGCCTTAGCCAGCAGTTTCAAATTTCCTTCAATGTCGCCTGCTCTGGCCCTCGGTAGACAACTGACTATGGTTGCTGGTGTCGCTAACTTCACATTTCTCAAAACAGAGTCGCCAATAACCAGAGTTTGTTCCTCGGCGGGTGTGTCGCCGAGTGGGGAAAAACGGTTAGAAATGTGAACGGGTTGGCGGTGTACACGGGGCTTCTGTTTAGAACTACGCTTCCTCCTCACAGTCACCCCGTCGGCCTGCTTTCCCGGCTGCTCGGGATCTGCCAGAGGGAAACTAACGGCGGCTAAGCTACCTTGGTCCGCACCGACTACAGGGGCCTGGCTAGCTGTAGAATTTTCCACGGTGCGGAGCCGAGTCTCCAATTCGCCCAGCCTGGCCTCAAAAGCTACGAATAAGCTACACTTATTACAAGTACCATTACTGCTAAAGGAGGCCGAGGAATAACTAAACATTTCACACCCAGAGCAGAAAAGTGCAGGAGAGACAGGAGAAGCCGCCATGCTAAACTGGCTAAGAGCTAGTAGCTGCGCTAAGCTAGCGGATTCCTAAAAACACACAAAGTGAATAATGTGCAAATAATTTAGAGGTGATTCAGCAGAGGGAGTGCTTTAGTTAAGGCACGTGAAGATTACACTGTGAAACAAATCGTTATCTAGGTAACTAGATCAATCTAACTGTGCAGATTAAACAGCTAACAGATACAGCAAAACACCGCTGTGCTCCGGAACAGGAAGTGATACAATACCGCAGTGAGAGCCAACCACCAGTAGAGGAAAGCAAGAGCAAAAAAGCAAGAGTAATATAACATGAGATACATAGGCAGCTTTCAGACGGTGTTTATTATACTCCACTCCAAAGTCCAATTTTTCAAGACACTATTCCTATGGTACACAGCATATTGGATACATTACACAAAAATAAATACATTACAGCACAGCAAAAAAGTTATTTGAAAGGAAGACCGGATCCCAGAGAAAGATGCTTTTATATCCTACCCAAAATACATAAAGAAAAAGATAAATGGACTGTACCTAATGAAATCCCTCCAGGCAGACCCATAGTTTCAGATTGTGGTAGTGAGACATATGCCACAGCAGAATATATTGATTTTTATCTCACACCATTATCAATAAAACACCCATCATATGTCAGAGACACCACCCATTTTATCCAAGCTGTCAGGGAATTGGCTGTGCCTGCACATGCTTTGTTTTTTACTATTGATATTGATTCATTATATACCAATATTCCAATTGAAGCAGGTATTCAAGCAGTTAAAGAAATTTTCTTGAAATTCCAGATGAATCCAGACCAGATGATGAGTTATTACAGTTGTTACGGATAAATTTGACCAGGAATGATTTTATGTTTGATGGAAAATATTATTTACAGATTAAAGGCACAGCAATGGGCAAACGCTTTGCCCCTGCTTATGCAAACATTTTCATGGCAAAGTGGGAATCTCACAGGCACTCCCTCGACCAGAAAACCTCCCAAACTATGAATACAGTAGGCCCAAATTGGCATAATAAATCAAAAGACATGCCCTGTTGCGACATTTCGATTTGACTTAATCTTCCTCAGGCATAAGGGCATGTAAAAGTCCATCAATAAGGACCACAAATTGTCCTAAATAACAGCAGCAAAATGGCAGTCACTAACTGAACAAGTCCAAACAAGCCCACACTTGGCATCAAAATGAGCAGGAAAGGGGAGAAGCTCCTTTTATAGTGGGCTAAACTCCACCTACGCCTAAATTACAAAACTGTGCATAGAAGTAAAAATAAAATAAAACACAAAAACCTCCAAAGCAAAAGGCCGAGGTTAGGGTTAGGGTTTAGGGTTAGGGTTAGGAATAGAATTAAGGTTCCGTCCCCAAAAGGGAACGGAGGTGCACGGGCACTCCCTTGACCAGAAGACCCCCCAAAAATTGGTGTAAGTAGGAGCCAGGGTAACCTCTTCCTTGGTGCAACAAAAATTTGTTTGAAACATGCCCCATCGCGACGTTTCGATCATACTAGATCTTCATCAGGCATAGGAGCATGCACTGAAAATTCTGCAAATAGCCATAACAATTAATACTCATGTCCAGGGTTGCCAAATTGCAGTCATCATCTGAACATGTCTGAACAGGCCTCAGCTTGGTGTGAAAATGAGCAGGAGAGACAGAGGCTGCCTTTATAGGGGTAAGACTCCGCCCCTGCATGAAACGGCAAATTTGTTTTAAGAAAAGAAAAGAAAAGAATTTAGGTTGAAGTGAGGTTAAAGCAAAAGTGAATTTCCAAGCAAAACCTGGATGCCCCACTCACACAAAACATAAAAAAGCAATAATTTGTTTCATTTTACTTGACCTTCCACTTTTTTTTTATATATTTGTTTCACTTAATTCCCACAGACTCCATAAGTTCAATGTGCTTATAAGCATACTCTGGTTAGAATTCGGGTCACTTGCCCTCCATAAACTGTGCGTGTACATTCAATCAATCAATTTTTTTATATAGCGCCAAATCACAACAAACAGTTGCCCAAGGCGCTTTATATTGTAAGGCAAGGCCATACAATAATTATGTAAAACCCCAACGGTCAAAACGACCCCCTGTGAGCAAGCACTTGGCTACAGTGGGAAGGAAAAAGGAAAGGAAATAAGGAAACCGTGGTTAAGGTCAGGATTAGGGTTAGGGGTTAGGGTTAGGGGTTAGGATTAAAGTTAGCGCTCCGTCCCCGACGTGGAAACGGAGGTGCATGGGCACTCCCTCGCTCAAAAAACCCCCCATGGTCGTAGTCTGTTTGCAGCCTGGGTCGTCGTATGTTCCTAACTAATGTCCAGCCGGACATTTCGGTGTCGGCGTGTAATGCCGTGTCGAAAGCGTTAGCAAGCTAACTAGCTTGCTAACGCTTTCGACACAGCCAAACAAGTGCTCCGTCGCGACGTTTCAACCGTTAGAGGTCTTCTTCAGGCGTAGGAGCACGGTGAAAAAGTCTTGAAAAAGACTGTTAGTTCGGTGTCCAAAGTAGCAGGTAGTGTTCTCTGTGTAAACAACTCGACGTTCGGTGTGGAAATGAGCTGCGGAGGGTTGAGGGTCCTCTTATAGGGGGCATGACGAAGGACTCAGCCTCTGCTTTGGAAAAGAAAAAGAAACTTTTTACAAAAAGAACTTCAGGTGAGAAAAGAAAAGAATTTAACTTAGAATGAAACGGGGTCAAAAAGGTCAATAGGAACAGAAGGATGCCCCGTCTGTCAAAATAAAAGGTAAGTATGTATAAGACAAAGGTAAGTATTATTTTATTATTATTTTTATTTTTTAGTTTTTTATTTTTGTCTTTATTTGTATTTTTTGTTTGTTCATACATTGAACATGAATTTTAAGAACTATCATTTATGTACATATTTACAATTAAATGTTCTTACAATTTGGTTTAAATGGGGTTAGGGTTAGGAGTGAGGTAAAGATTAGGAGTGAGGTTAATGTTAGGGTTGGGAATGAGGTTAGGGTTAGGGCCAGGGCGTAGGAGTAGGATTAGGGTTAGGAGTGAGGTTAGGGTTAGGGCCAGAGCTTAGGAGTAGGGTTAAGGTTAGGAGTGAGGTTAGGGTTAGGGCCAGATGGGACCTGATTATTCAAAACCTTATAAGTAAAAAGAAGAATTTTAAATTCTATTCTAGAATTAACAGGAAGCCAATGAAGAGAGGCCAATATGGGTGAGATATGCTCTCTCCTTCTAGTCCCTGTCAGTACTCTAGCTGCAGCATTTTGAATTAACTGAAGGCTTTTTAGGGAACTTTTAGGACAACCTGATAATAATGAATTACAATAGTCCAGCCTAGAGGAAATAAATGCATGAATTAGTTTTTCAGCATCACTCTGAGACAAGACCTTTCTGATTTTAGAGATATTGCGTAAATGCAAAAAAGCTGATAAGTGACAGCTGTCACCCCGGTTGCTCCTGTGAGGCGGCAGCGCCCTCTGGTGTCTGGAGCCCGCACTCCAGGCAAGGTGCCCTCTGGTGGTGGTGGGCCAGCAGTACCTCCTCTTCAGCGGCCCACACAACAGGACCCCCCCCCTCAACGGGCGCCTCCTGGCGCCCGACCAGGCTTGTCCGGGTGGCGGCGGTAGAAATCGGCCAGGAGGGCCGGGTCCAGGATGAAGCTCCTCTTCACCCAGGAGCATTCTTCGGGTCCGTACCCCTCCCAGTCCACCAAATACTGGAAGCCCCGGCCCATCCTACGGACATCCAAGAGCCGGCGCACAGTCCAAGCCGGCTCGCCATCGATGATCCGGGCAGGAGGCGGTGCCGGACCCGGAGTACAGAGGGGTGAGGTGTGATGTGGCTTTATCCTGGACACAAGGAAAACAGGATGGATCCGCAGTGAGGCCGGAAGCTGAAGCCTCACTGCGGCTGGACTGATGACCTTGAGGATCTTGAAGGGACCGATGTAACGATCCTGCAGTTTAGGGGAGTCCACTTTGAGGGGAATGTCCTTTGTCGACAACCACACCTCCTGCCCTGGCCGATACGCAGGGGCCGGGGTCCGCCGACGGTCTGCATGGGCTTTTGCCCTCATCCGGGCCTTTAGCAAAGCAGAACGGGCGGCGCGCCACACCCGACGGCACTTCCGCAGGTGGGCCTGGACCGAGGGCACACCGACCTCTCCCTCAACCACCGGAAACAACGGGGGCTGGTACCCCAGACACACCTCAAAAGGGGAGAGGCCGGTGGCTGAAGACACCTGGCTGTTATGGGCATACTCGATCCAGGCCAAATGGGTACTCCAGGCCGCCGGGTGCGCGGCCGTCACGCAGCGCAGGGCCTGTTCCACCTCTTGATTGGCCCGTTCTGCTTGCCCGTTGGTTTGAGGATGATACCCGGACGAGAGACTCACCGTGGCCCCCAGTTCCCGGAAGAAGCTCCTCCAGACTTGCGAGGAGAACTGGGGACCGCGATCGGAGACGATGTCTGTTGGAATCCCATGCAGCCGGACGATGTGGTGGACCAGGAGGTCCGCTGTCTCCTGGGCAGTCGGGAGCTTCGGGAGGGCCACGAAGTGGGCCGCCTTGGAGAATCGGTCCACTATCGTGAGGATGGTGGTGTTGCCCTGGGACGGCGGGAGGCCCGTGACAAAATCCAGGCCGATGTGGGACCAGAGGCGATGAGGCACAGGCAGCGGCTGGAGCAGTCCCGATGCCCTGCGGTGGTCAGCCTTGCCCCTGGCGCAGGTGGTGCAGGCCTGGATATAATCCCGGACGTTGGCCTCCAGGGACGCCCACCAGAAGCGCTGCCGGACAACTGCCACGGTTCTTCGCACCCCCGGATGACAGGAGAACTTGGAGCCGTGACAGAAGTCCAGGACTGCAGCCCTGGCCTCTGGTGGGACGTAAAGTTTGTTCTTCGGCCCAGTTCCGTGGTCCGGGCTCCGTGCCAGGGCCTCCCAGACGGTTTTCTCTACGTCCCCAGGTGAGGGTGGCCACGATAGCGGACTCCGGGATGATGGGTTCCGGTGGATCCGACAACTCCGTTTTGACTTCGTCTTCATGCACCCGGGACAAGGCATCCGATCTCTGGTTTTTGGTCCCGGGGCGGTAGGTGATCCGGAAGTCAAAACGGCCGAAGAACAGTGACCAGCGGGCTTGCCTGGGGTTCAGCCGCTTGGCGGTCCTGATATACTCCAGGTTCCGGTGGACAGTGAAAACCGTGAATGGCACGGACGTTCCCTCCAACAGATGTCTCCACTCTTCTAGAGCCTCTTTCACCGCAAGGAGTTTTCGATTGCCGACGTCATAGTTCCGTTCGGCCGGGGTCAACCTGCGGGAAAAATAGGCACACGGGTGAAGGACCTTATCGGTCTCTCCGCTCTGGGAAAGCACAGCTCCTATCCCTGAGTCCGAGGCGTCCACTTCAACCACAAACTGGCGACTAGGATCGGGCTGCACCAGAACGGGTGCAGACGAGAAGCGCCGTTTCAACTCCTGGAATGCGGCATCGCACCGATCCGACCAGGTGAAGGGGACTTTTGGCGAGGTCAGGGCTGTCAGGGGGCTAACTACCTGACTGTAGCCCTTAATGAACCTCCTGTAGAAATTTGCAAAGCCGAGGAACTGTTGCAGCTCCCCCCAGCATCAGCAGGGGGAGCTGTAACCACACGGAGCGTAGAGGCCGTGGAGTGTGGAGAGGGCGGAACTCGGTCGGAACCGGAAGGGAGAGGGACGGCGCGTGCCCGGCCACGCCCTTCATCTCCTTCCCGACGGCGTTCTTCTAACCGATTGTCTAATCGTATAGCGAGATCAATAAGCCCGTCTAAATCCCGCGGTTCGTCCTTAGCCACCAGGTGCTCCTTCAGGACCAACGACAGTCCGTTTACGAAGGCGGCACGGAGGGCAGTGCTATTCCAGCCGGACCTCGCAGCCGCGATGCGGAAGTCGACTGCATAAGCAGCTGCGCTCCGGCGCCCCTGTCTCATTGACAGGGGCGCCGGAGCGCCTTGGGGCAACTGTTTGTTGTGATTTGGCGCTATATAAGAAAAAAGTTGATTGATTGATTGATTGATTGACAGCAGCACGGCTGAAGCGGTCTCTCCTCTATTTGGGTGATCGAACACTGTTCTGAATTCCCTCACAAACCCATCATATGTCTGAAGGAGCCGTGAATTTTGCTCCCAGAGCGCTGTAGCCCAGTACCTCCTCTTCAGCGGCCCACACAACAGTTAGGGCCAGAGGGTTAGGACCAGGGATTAGGGTTAGGGCCAGGAGTTAGAATTAGGTTGAATTAGGTTAAATCAAGGTTAGGATTAGGGCTATGGGCAAGGGTTGAGGTTAGAGTTAGGTTAAGTTAGGATGTAAGAGTAAGGTTAGTGGGCAGGTTCGGGTAAGTTCTGGTAACCCACAGTGACCCCTATGTTCCCATTCAGTCCATGTGGAAATTTTGTTGAAAGCTGTCTAATCCATTTGTTTTCTGCTCTAATTCTTTCACTTTTGCTCCAGGTGGAAACTGACTCCAGGCCAGACAGGCGGATGGAATCAATGCCATGGGTCAGAAAGTGACGGACAACTGGGGTATGTATCTCTTTTTTATGTTTCAAATTGTATCTGTGTTGTGTCAATCTGATTAAAAGTGTGTTTTGTGTTTGTCCAATATATTGTTTCCCACAGACTGCACAAAAAATTATATAAACCAAATTAAAGGAAGCTGGAGAAAAGGACTGAAAAATAGGAAAAATAGTACCAGTGTGGTTACTTTTAACCAATTTTAAGGGCAGGAAAAAATCATCTAATGCAGTAGGTTTTTTAAGAACAGGAGTAGGAGATGGCACACAGGCTCTAACCAAAATGTCCTTCAAATTTTTGTGTTTTCTGTAGGCCGGGTTAGGGTTAGGGTTAGGAGAAAATACTTGATCGGCATCCCGAGTAGGGTTAGGGTTAGGGTAGGGGAACTGATCCCTTCTCCAGCGAGAGAAGGGAGAAGCACGGGCCATCCCCCCCTACCCGCCCGTAATCCCAGTCTCTTGGAGGAGCATGTGTGCGCTGGCGTCTCCTGCCATAACGCACCACGTGCCACCCATCCTCCATGTTTTGTTTTATTAAAAAAAAACTTTTTTAAGTACTTTTTTTAAGTACTTTTTTTAAAAAGGAAAAAAAACATTAAACAACTAAGGAAGGGTGTGCAGAAGATAAAAAGAAAAGAAAAAGAGAAAGAAAGCTACGTTTCGAGCCTGTATGGCTCTTCTTCATGCTAGCACACCAAAAAACTGCAAGCTGGCTGGCTAAAACTGGCTGCCCCAAGCTGTGCAACTGCTCTAGTCAAGAGTCTGAAACAAACTGCTCTGGTCGAGAGTCTGAAGCAAAATGAGCTCCCCGGTCTGTTTGCCTTTTTATAAACTCTCCAGAATAACTTTTTATCTTTTTCAGTTTAAATTTGTTCTTTTTAATTTTTATTCTTCTTTTTCAGGTTTTGCAACATTTTAAGGTAAGTATTTTCCAATTAATTTATATATACATTTTAATACTATTTTCCTTATTTAAACTCTATGTATATTTCCCAATTTATATTTATACACTGTAAAAATGTTTTGTTAAAATAAATAATGAAATATAATGTTTTAGATTTAACCCCATGTATGCCCATCATTATTTTATCTGTAATTGTTTAGGATCCCCATTTTGTAATTTGTAATATATTTGTTTATTTACTTGTTTATTTCCTCGTTTGGCTTCTGAATAAATGGCAATTTGATCCCCTCTGTACCACTGTCTGAATTTTTTAATGTCTCCAATCACCCTTACATCCAAACTCACCCACACAAGGGTTAGGGTTAGGGGTTAGGGTTTAAGGTTAGGGTTAGCGCTCCGTCCCCAACGTGGAAACGGAGGTGCATGGGCACTCTCTCGCTCAAAAAACCCCCCATGGTCGTAGTTCATTTGGAGCCTGGGTCGGCGTCTGCTCCTAACAAGTGTCCAGCCGGACATTTCGGTGTCGGCGTGGGTTGGGGTTAGTAAGGTTTGGGGTTAGTAAGGCTTAGGGTTGGTAAAGTTTAGGGTTAGTAAGGTGAAGGGTTGTAAGGTTAGGGTTAGTAAGGCTTAGGGTTAGTACGGGTTAGGGCTGGTAAGGTTTAGGATTAGTAAGGTTAGGGTTAGTAAGGTTAGGGTTCATAAGGTTTAGGGTTAGTAAGGTTAGGGATTGTAAGGTTTATGATTGGTAAGGTTTAGAGTTAGTAAGGCTTAGGGTTGGTAAAGTTAGGGTTAGTAAGGTTAGGGTTAGTAAGGTTTAGGGTTAGTAAGGCTTAGAGTTGGTAAGGTTAGGTTTTGTAAGGTTAGGGTTCGTAAGGTTTAGGGTTAGTAAGGTTAGGGTTAGTTAGGTTTAGGGTTAGCAAGGTTAGGGTTATCAAGGCTAGGGTTCGTAAGGTTTATGGTTGGTAAGATTTAGGGTTAGTAATGTTTAGGGTTAGTAAGGCTTAGGGTTGGTAAGGTTAGGGTTAGTAAGGTTAGGGTTAGTAAGGTTTAGGGTTAGTAAGGCTTAGGGTTGGTAAGGTTCAGGGTTAGTAAGGTTAGGCTTTCGTAAGGTTAGGGTTCGTAAGGTTTAGGGTTAGTAAGGTTAGGGTTAGTAAGGTTTAGGGTTAGCAAGGTTAGGGTTATGAAGGCTAGGGTTCGTAAGGTTTATGGTTAGTAAGGTTAGGTTTCGTAAGGTTAGTGTTCGTAAGGTTTAGGGTTAGTAAGGTTAGGGTTAGTAAGGTTTAGGGTTATCAAGGCTAGAGTTCGTAAGGTTTATGGTTGGTATGATTTAGGGTTAGTAAGGTTTAGGGTTAGTAAGGCTTAGGGTTGGTAAGGTTAGGGTTAGTAAGTTTTAGGGTTAGTAAGGTTTAGGGTTAGTAAGGTTAGGTTTCGTAAGGTTAGGGTTCGTAAGGTTAGAGTTCATGAGGTTAGGGTTCATCCTGTCTATGTGCCTTTATGACCGTGGCACAAAACAGGCCCTAAAAGACGCACATGAAAATATTAACACATATAAATGAGATGTCAAAATATCTGCATATGAACACAAACTGACACCTGCATTCAGACACGCTTGAGCGAGTGAGTGAAAGGTAAATTCTTGCTCTTAGTGTGATGTCAGATGTGGGCGGGGCTTTGTAAATAAATTTCATCACTTTTAACCTTTTCAAGGCCTTGAACAGAAACAAGAAGATTCCAGCTGTTTCTCTGTCAAGAAATCTGGTTTTTCCTGGTTCTCTCCCTCAGCCCCAACCAGTCCCAGCAGAAGACTGCCCCTCCCTGAGCCTGGTTCTGCTGGAGGTTTCTTCCTGTTAAAAGGGAGTTTTTCCTTCCCACTGTAGCCAAGTGCTTGCTCACAGGGGGTCGTTTTGACCGTTGGGGTTTTACATAATTATTGTATGGCCTTGCCTTACAATATAAAGCGCCTTGGGGCAACTGTTTGTTGCGATTTGGCGCTATATAAAAAAAATTGATTGATTGATTAATACACTCATGAAAGTTTGGCTCTTTTAATGATTTCTTTTTTGTTCAGGAAACATTATTAATGACTGAAAAAAGGGTTAGGGTTAGGATCTTCTCCTGTCCACACAGGGTCAAAATTATACATACAGGCTGAAATATATACACACATTCACTTAAATCTTTTAATTAGTGGTGCTGAAGGTTCTATCATGTCTGACAAGACCAATGACTATTTACTCCTTCATGATTCACTACAACTGGTTGTTTGTGTCTGACAGCACTCACTGGACTGACCAATACCCAGAACAATGGGAACGATTTACACAAGGTAGGAAGGTCTCCTGGAGCCATTTCTAAACAACTGCAGATTCCAAGATCATTGAGCTTTACATTGCCATGGATCGAGAGGGAAAGCAGCCCCTCCTCCAAAATCCACACCCTCTATCTGCACTGAGGTTTACAGCTGCCCACATGGACAAAATGAATGCCTTCTGGAGAAAAGTTATATGGTTAGACAAGACAAAGATAGGCGTTCAAACCTAAGAACACTGCACCAACTGTCATTGTGCAGCAGGACAATGATCCCAAACACACATCAAAACTGGCTGTGGACAGGCTAAAACAGGCTAACATGATGCTTCTGCAATGGCTCGACCTCAACCTTATCGCAAATTTGTGGGCGATGCTGAAAAGTCGGGTCTGTACCAGAAACCCAACTAATTTAAATGAACTCCGCCAATTCTGCCAAAAATTGTGGGAAATCTGCCTGGTAAGGATGCTCCCTGGGTGCCTCCCTAGGAGACACCGGGGAAGACCCAAGACTAGAAGGAGAGATTATATCTCCACACTGACCTGAGAACGCCGCGGGATCCCCCAGTCAGAGGTGGTCAATGTGGAAGTGTGGGGCCCCTGCTGGAGCTGTTGCCCCTGAGACCCAATCCTGGATAAAAGGTTGAAGATGAGTGAGTGAGTGAGTGAGAGTGGTCAAACATCACACATGCATCATCATGCATCATTACGCCAGAAGCTTGTCAATGGCGACCAAAAGCAACTGGTTGAGGTGCAGCTCACTAAGGGACATTTTTTAATATTAGTGAGGGTGTATGTATATATTTGAGCCTGTATGTATAATTTTGACCCTGTGTGGATTAGAGAAGATCCAAAATACATTCAGTCCTGAGGACAAAGTTATTTTTTAGAGTCACTCCAGACTGACAGTAGTTGAAATACATCGACCGAACAAAATAAGTGTATGTAAACTTACGACCAACAACTGTATATCATCAATGAGCATTTTTACCTCAATTACTACATGTTGCAGTTTGAATTTACCATTAATCATTACGTCAGACATCATCACATAATCTGATGGCAAGGACAGGTGACAGGAAGTGGGCGGGTCCCATCTGAAGACTTTAAGAGCCTTTAGTGCTTCGAATCATGGCTTCCATCACCTTCCACTGCTCCGCCGTTACCTGACACACACAGAGAGGTCATGACATAGAGGTTAGCGGGGCGGACTCACAGAACAACAGGAAACCACAGAAAAACAAGAAAAATAACTAATGGGGCTATTCCACAGAGCACCGCTCCCTCCCGCTTTATCCCGTATAGCAAATCAGGGCACGTTTTGAAGCACTGTAGTAAGTTCTTGATCCATCGTTGTCAGTCTTGAACAAATTTGGTATACGTAGCAGTTACGTCCGTCATTGGCACCAGATTTGAAACCGAGGTCAAATATTCTTGAAATCGTTGATAGCATGTGCTAACGTCGGGCTACGCGTATTCCTAATGGCTCCAATCATGTTCTTCTTCTTCTTCTTCGTCTTTCGGCTGTTCCCGTTAGGGGTCGCCACAGCAGATCAATCGTTTCCATCTCACCCTGTCCTCTGTATCTTCCTCTGTCACACCAACCACCTGCATGTCCTCTCTCAGCACATCCATGAACCTCCTCTTTGGTCTCCCTCTTCTCCTCCTGCCTGGTGGCTCCATCCTCAGCATCCTTCTCCCTATATACCCTGAGTCCCTCCTCTGCACATGTCCAAACCATCTCAATCTCGCCTCTCTGACTTTGTCTCCAAACCGTCCCACCTGAGCTGTCCCTCTGATATGTTCATTCCTAATCTTGTCCATTCTTGTCACTCCCAAAGAGAATCTCAACATCTTCAGCTCTGCCATCTCCAGCTCTGCCTCCTGTCTTTTTGTTAGTGCCACTGTCTCTAAACCGTACAACATAGTTGGTCTCACTACTGTTTTGTAAACTTTCCCCTTCACTCTTGCTGATATTCTTCGGTCACAAATCACTCCTGCCACCTTTCTCCACCCACTCCACCCTGCCTGCACTCTCTTCTTCACCTCTCTACCACACTCTCCATTACTTTGAACAGTTGACCCCAAATATTTAAACTCATCTACTTTCACCACTTCTACTCCTTGTAACTGCACTATTCCACTGGGCTCCCTCTCATTCACACACATGGACTCAGTCTTGCTTCTACTGACTTTCATTCCCCTTCTCTCCAAAGCATATCTCCACTTCTCCAGACTAGACTCAACTTGCTCTCTACTCTCACTACAGATCACAATGTCATCTGCAAACATCATAGTCCATGGGGACTCCTGTCTGATCTCATCTGTCAACCTGTCCATCACCACTGCAAACAAGAAAGGACTCAGAACTGATCCTTGGTGTAATCCTAGAAGGAGAGAGCATATCTCACCCATATTGGCCTCTCTTCATTGGCTTCCTGTTAATTCTAGAATAGAATTTAAAATTCTTCTTCTTACTTATAAGGTTTTGAATAATCAGGTCCCATCTTATCTTAGGGACCTCGTAGTACCATATCACCCCAATAGAGCGCTTCGCTCTCAGACTGCAGGCTTACTTGTAGTTCCTAGGGTTTGTAAGAGTAGAATGGGAGGCAGAGCCTTCAGCTTTCAGGCTCCTCTCCTGTGGAACCAGCTCCCAATTCAGATCAGGGAGACAGACACCCTCTCTACTTTTAAGATTAGGCTTAAAACTTTCCTTTTTGCTAAAGCTTATAGTTAGGGCTGGATCAGGTGACCCTGAACCATCCCTTAGTTATGCTGCTACAGACGTAGACTGCTGGGGGGTTCCCATGATGCACTGTTTCTTTCTCTTTTTGCTCTGTATGCACCACTCTGCATTTAATCATTAGTGATCGATCTCTGCTCCCCTCCACAGCATGTCTTTTTCCTGGTTCTCTCCCTCAGCCCCAACCAGTCCCAGCAGAAGACTGCCCCTCCCTGAGCCTGGTTCTGCTGGAGGTTTCTTCCTGTTAAAAGGGAGTTTTTCCTTCCCACTGTAGCCAAGTGCTTACTCACAGGGGGTCGTTTTGACCGTTGGGGTTTTACATAATTATTGTATGGCCTTGCCTTACAATATAAAGCGCCTTGGGGCAACTGTTTGTTGTGATTTGGCGCTATATAAAAAAAATTGATTGATTGATTGATTGATCCCACCTCCACCTTGAATGAGTCTGTCATTCCGACTGCGCATCTCACCGCTGTCACACTATTCTTGTACATGTCCTGCACTACCCTAACATACTTCTCTGCTACTCCAGGCTTCCTCATACAATACCACAGCTCTTCTCTTGGCACCCTATCATAAGCTTTTTCTAAGTCCACAAACACACAATGTAACTCTTTGTGTCCTTCTCTGTACTTTTCCAACAGTATTCTCAGAGCAAACATTGCATCTGTAGTGCTCTTTCTCGGCATGAAACCATATTGCTGCTCACAGATCTTCACCTGTTTTCTAAGCCTAGCTTCTACTACTCTTTCCCATAACTTCATGCTGTGGCTGATCAGCTTTATGCCTCTGTAGTTACTGCAGCTCTGCACATCACCCTTGTTCTTGAAAATAGGAACCAGCACACTTCGTCTCCACTCCTCAGGCATGCTCTCACTTTCCAAGATTTTATTAAACAATCTGGTTAGAAACTCTACTGCCATCTCTCCTAGACATTTCCATGCCTCCACTGGAATGTCATCTGGACCAACTACCTTTCCACTCTTCATCCTCTTCATAGCAGCCCTCACTTCTTCCTTGCTAATCTCTTGTACTTCCTGATTTACTCTCACCACATCATCCAGCCTTTTCTGTCGCTCATTTTCTTTATTCATCAATTCTTCAAAATATTCCCTCCACTTTCTCACCACACACTCCTCACTTGTCAGCACATTACCATGTGCATCTTTTACCACCCTAACCTGCTGCACATCCTTTCCAGCTCTGTCCCTATGTCTGGCCAATCGGTACAAGTCCTTTTCTCCTTCCTTACTATTCAACTTCTTGTACAGCTCGCAATATGCCTTTTCCTTTGCTTTTGCCACTTCTCTTTTTGCCTTACACCGCATCTCCTTGTACTCCTGTCTACTTTCTTCATCTCTCCGACTATCCCAAAACTTTTTCGCCAACCTCTTTCTCCTTATGCTTTCCTGGACCTCTTCATTCCACCACCAAGTCTCCTTGTCTTCCTTCCACTGTCCAGATGTCATACCCAGTACTGTCCTAGCTGTCTCCCTCACCACATCTGCTGTACTTTCCCAGTTGTCCAAAATTGCTTCCCCTCCAACCAGTGCTTCTCTCACCTGCTCGCTAAATTTCATACAACAGTCTTCCTCCTTCAGCTTCCACTATCTGATCCATTGTTGAGCTCTCACTCTCTTCTTCTTCTTTACCTCTAAAGTCATCCTACAAACAACCATCCTATGCTGTCTAGTGACACTCTCTCCTGCTACCTTACAGTCTGTGATTTCTTTTAGCTTGCATCTCCTACACAGAATGTAGTCCACCTGTGTGCACCTTCCTCCACTCTTATATGTCACCCTGTGCTCCTCCCTTTCCTTAAAGTAGGTATTCACCACAGCCATTTCCATCCTTTTTGCAAAATCAACTACCATCTGTCCTTCCCCATTCCTATCCTTGATACCATATCTACCCATTACTTCCTCATCACCTCTGTTCCCTTCACCAACATGCCCACTGAAGTCTGCTCCTATCACCACTCTTTCATGCTTGGGCACACTCTCCACCACCTCATCTAACACACTCCAGAAATCTTCTTTCTCCTTCATCTCACAACCTACCTGTGGGGCATATGCACTGATGATATTCATCATCACCCCTTCAATTTCCAACTTCACACTCATCACCCTGTCAGACACTCGCTTAACCTCCAACACACTTTTAACATACTCTTCCTTTAAAATGACCTCAACACCATTTCTCTTCCTGTCCTCACTATGGTACAACAACTTGTACCCACCGCCGATGCTCCTGCTCTTACTTCCCTTCCACTTGGTCTCTTGCACACACAATATGTCTACCTTTCTCCTCTCCATCATATCAGCCAGCTCTCTCCCTTTACCAGTCATACTACCAACATTCAAAGTCCCCACTCTCATTTCCACCCTTCTAGTTTTCTTCTTCTCCCGCTGTTTGTGGCAACGTTTTCCTCCTCTTCTTCGTCGTCTTCGCCCAGCAGTAGCCCAATTTCCACCGGCACCCTGTTGGGCAATAGCACCGGTGGCGGACGTTGTTAACCTGGGCCGCGACCGATCCGGTATGGGAATTCGATTCTGAGTCTGCATAGTTGGGTTGGCTTGTTTTACGCCGGATGCCCTTCCTGACGCAACCCTCCTCATTTATCCGGGCTTGGGACCGGCACTCAGAATGTACTAGCTGCACACCCCATGTGGCTGAGTTGGCTCCAATCATGTTGTAACATCTTTAAATGGGGTATTCCTCATGAGTGCAGCCTGAAACTTGTTTGATCGTGCTCCAATGGGGTAAAAGTTTTAAGCAGAAGCAGCATTTGTTGCAGCTGTGGCTGACGGCACAGCTCCCTACCTTTGTTTTCGGGCAGGTTGCCAGGTCTGCATTTTATAAGCCACAATGTTAGGAGGTAAACCACATTTAGCCAATTCATCCCATTTTTGTATGTTTTTGGGCAACCACAGTAGAACAGTGTCATGTAGAATAGGCCTTACATCAAGATCAAGAAGTTTGTTTTGATATACACAGCAAAAACGCACAATAAGACCATGGAATTAAATTCATACTTTGCTTGCTTCCCTTCACTTATACAAAGATGTCAGTAATACAAAGTGTCCGGGGATCAGCCAAGTACACCCTTATACTAACTATGAATGAAACTGGTCAAATGGTTCTTGAGATATCGCGCTAACTAGCGAAAACGGACAGATGGACATGCTGATCACTATATCACCCTGTATTTCATAACGGGGGGGTGGGGGATAAAAAGTTCCTGATGACATTCAGTATGAAGTGTGAAGAGGGTGTATCTTTAATGATGTTGTGAGCCTTCCTAATGGCCCTGCTGGTGTAAATGTTGCTCCAGAGATGTACTGTGCAGCTTTAAGGAGACGCTGGAGCACCTTCCTCTCCTGCACGGTGCAGTTTCCACGCCACCCCGTGATGGAGCAGGTGATGACCTTCTCTACTGCACCCCTGAAGAACATGGTGAGGATTTTGGCTGGCAGCTTCCTCAGAAAGTAACTGTCTTCTGTGTCCTTGGTTGATGAGTTGTAAGACCAGATGAGATCCTTGCTGTTGTAGATTCTGAAGAATTTAAAAGTTCTCAGTCTCTCCACCTTGGCCTCTCCAATGTGGTTGGAAATATGCTGCATCTTCTGCTTCCTTGGGTCAATAATCATCTCTTTGGTTCTGTCTGTGTTCAGGGAGATTGTTTTCCTGCCACCTCTGTCCTACAGTCTGTCTCCAACCCTGGTGATCAGCCCTATGACTGTGGACTCACCAGTAAATTTAATAATGCTGGTGTGGTCCTGGGGGGCCACACAGTCACAGGGTGTGGACAGGAGGATTGACCGCACCATCAGTGGACCAGCGGTAAGTGTACTGTGAGGGGTCGAGGCTTGCTGGGATTGTCTTCTGAATTTGTGCTATGACTATCCTCTCAAAACATGTCATTACCATAGGAGTGAGTGCACCGTGATGATAGTCATTAAGACAAGTCACAGAGGATTCCTAGTGAAGGACACAAACGCCTGCACCAGAGAAAGGCCGAATATGTCTGGGAAGACCTCGACCAGCTGCAATGAGCAGGCTCTGAGTGTGCACCCTGAGATGATGTTGGGACCTGCTGCCGTTCAGAGCTTGATTTGGCTCAGGATCTGACGCACCTCTGCTGGTATCACTGGCAACGGTGCGTCACGCCTGCCCTCAGTAACTGGTGGGTCTTCATGGCAATGGGTGTTAAATTAGGGATGCGGCCGATATCAATCAATCAATCAATCAATTTTTTTTATAAAGCGCCAAATCACAACAAACAGTTGCCCCAAGGCGCTTTATATTGTAAGGCAAGGCCATACAATAATTATGTAAAACCCCAACGGTCAAAACGACCCCCTGTGAGCAAGCACTTGGCTACAGTGGGAAGGAAAAACTCCCTTTTAACAGGAAGAAACCTCCAGCAGAACCAGGCTCAGGGAGGGGCAGTCTTCTGCTGGGACTGGTTGGGGCTGAGGGAGAGAACCAGGAAAAACACATGCTGTGGAGGGGAGCAGAGATCGATCACTAATGATTAAATGCAGAGTGGTGCATACAGAGCAAAAAGAGAAAGAAACAGTGCATCATGGGAACCCCCAGGCAGTCTACATCTATAGCAGCATAACTAAGGGATGGTTCAGGGTCACCTGATCCAGCCCTAACTATAAGCTTTAGCAAAAAGGAAAGTTTTAAGCCTAATCTTAAAAGTAGAGAGGGTGTCTGTCTCCCTGATCTGAATTGGGAGCTGGTTCCACAGGAGAGGAGCCTGAAAGCTGAAGGCTCTGCCTCCCATTCTACTCTTACAAACCCAAGGAACTACAAGTAAGCCTGCAGTCTGAGAGCGAAAAAGCAGTCCTACATATTTGTTTAATATGCGCTTTGAATGACATATCCTGATCAAAAATGACTCCAAGATTCTCACAGTATTACTAGAGGTCAGGATAATGCCATCCAGAGTAAGGATCTGGTTAGACACCATGTTTCTAAGATTTGTGGGGCCAAGTACAATAACTTCAGTTTTATCTGAGTTTAAAAGCAGGAAATTAGAGGTCATCCATGTCTTTATGTCTGTAAGACAATCCTGCATTTGTTGTGTGTCCTCTGGCTTCATGGATAGATAAAGCTGGGTATCATCTGCGTAACAATGAAAATTTAAGCAATACCATCTAATAATACTGCCTAAGGGAAGCATGTATAAAGTGAATAAAATTGGTCCTAGCACAGAACCTTGTGGAACTCCATAATTAACTTTAGTCTGTGAAGAAGATTCCCCATTTACATGAACAAATTGTAATCTATTAGACAAATATGATTCAAACCACCGCAGCGCAGTGCCTTTAATACCTATGGCATGCTCTAATCTCTGTAATAAAATTTTACGGTCAACAGTATCAAAAGCAGCACTGAGGTCTAACAGAACAAGCACAAAGATGAGTCCACTGTCCGAGGCCATAAGAAGATCATTTGTAACCTTCACTAATGCTGTTTCTGTACTATGATGAATTCTAAAACCTGACTGAAACTCTTCAAATAGACCATTCCTCTGCAGATGATCAATTAGCTGTTTTACAACTACCCTTTCAAGAATTTTTGAGAGAAAAGGAAGGTTGGAGATTGGCCTATAATTAGCTAAGATAGCTGGGTCAAGTGATGGCTTTTTAAGTAATGGTTTAATTACTGCCACCTTAAAAGCCTGTGGTACATAGCCAACTAACAAAGATAGATTGATCATATTTAAGATCGAAGCATTAAATAATGGTAGGGCTTCCTTGAGCAGCCTGGTAGGAATGGGGTCTAATAAACATGTTGATGGTTTGGATGAAGTAACTAATGAAGATAACTCAGACAGAACAATCGGAGAGAAAGAGTCTAACCAAATACCGGCATCACTGAAAGCAGCCAAAGATAACGATACGTCTTTGGGATGGTTATGAGTAATTTTTTCTCTAATAGTTAAAATTTTGTTAGCAAAGAAAGTCATGAAGTCATTACTAGTTAAAGTTAATGGAATACTCAGCTCAATAGAGCTCTGACTCTTTGTCAGCCTGGCTACAGTGCTGAAAAGAAACCTGGGGTTGTTCTTATTTTCTTCAATTAGTGATGAGTAGAAAGATGTCCTAGCTTTACGGAGGGCTTTTTTATAGAGCAACAGACTCTTTTTCCAGGCTAAGTGAAGATCTTCTAAATTAGTGAGACGCCATTTCCTCTCCAACTTACGGGTTATCTGCTTTAAGCTACGAGTTTGAGAGTTATACCACGGAGTCAGACACTTCTGATTTAAAGCTCTCTTTTTCAGAGGAGCTACAGCATCCAAAGTTGTCTTCAATGAGGATGTAAAACTATTGACGAGATACTCTATCTCCCTTACAGAGTTTAGGTAGCTACTCTACACTGTGTTGTTATATGGCATTGGAGAACATAAAGAAGGAATCATATCCTTAAACCTAGTTACAGCGCTTTCTGAAAGACTTCTAGTGTAATGAAACTTATTCCCCACTGCAGGGTAGTCCATCAGAGTAAATGTAAATGTTATTAAGAAATGATCAGACAGAAGGGAGTTTTCAGGGAATACTGTTAAGTCTTCTATTTCCATACCATAAGTCAGAACAAGATCTAAGATATGATTAAAGTGGTGGGTGGACTCATTTACTTTTTGAGCAAAGCCAATAGAGTCTAATAATAGATTAAATGCAGTGTTGAGGCTGTCATTCTCAGCATCTGTGTGGATGTTAAAATCGCCCACTATAATTATCTTATCTGAGCTAAGCACTAAGTCAGACAAAAGGTCTGAAAATTCACAGAGAAACTCACAGTAACGACCAGGTGGACGATAGATAATAACAAATAAAACTGGTTTTTGGGACTTCCAATTTGGATGGACAAGACTAACAGTCAAGCTTTCAAATGAATTAAAGCTCTGTCTGGGTTTTTGATTAATTAATAAGCTGGAATGGAAGATTGCTGCTAATCCACCGCCCCGGCCCGTGCTACGAGCATTCTGACAGTTAGTGTGACTCGGGGGTGTTGACTCATTTAAACTAACATATTCATCCTGCTGTAACCAGGTTTCTGTTAGGCAGAATAAATCAATATGTTGATCAATTATTATATCATTTACCAACAGGGACTTAGAAGAGAGAGACCTAATGTTTAATAGACCACATTTAACTGTTTTAGTCTGTGGTGCAGTTGAAGGTGCTATATTATTTTTTCTTTTTGAATTTTTATGCTTAAATAGATTTTTGCTGGTTATTGGTAGTCTGGGAGCAGGCACCGTCTCTACGGGGATGGGGTAATGAGGGGATGGCAGGGGGAGAGAAGCTGCAGAGAGGTGTGTAAGACTACAACTCTGCTTCCTGGTCCCAACCCTGGATAGTCACGGTTTGGAGGATTTAAGAAAATTGGCCAGATTTCTAGAAATGAGAGCTGCTCCATCCAAAGTGGGATGGATGCCGTCTCTCCTAACAAGACCAGGTTTTCCCCAGAAGCTTTGCCAATTATCTATAAAGCCCACCTCATTTTTTGGACACCACTCAGACAGCCAGCAATTCAAGGAGAACATGCGGCTAAACATGACACTCCCGGTCCGATTGGGGAGGGGCCCAGAGAAAACTACAGAGTCCGACATTGTTTTTGCAAAGTTACACACCGATTTAATGTTAATTTTAGTGACCTCCGATTGGCGTAACCGGGTGTCATTACTGCCGACGTGAATTACAATCTTACCAAATTTACGCTTAGCCTTAGCTAGCAGTTTCAAATTTCCTTCAATGTCGCCTGCTCTGGCCCCCGGAAGACAATTGACTATGGTTGCTGGTGTCGCTAACTTCACATTTCTCAAAACAGAGTCGCCAATAACCAGAGTTTGGTCCTCGGCGGGTGTGTCGTCGAGTGGGGAAAAATGGTTAGAGATGTGAACAGGTTGGCGGTGTACACGGGGCTTCTGTTTAGGGCTACGCTTCCTCCTCACAGTCACCCAGTCGGCCTGCTTTCCCGGCTGCTCGGGATCTGCCAGGGGGTAACTAACGGCGGCTAAGCTACCTTGGTCCGCACCGACTACAGGGGCCTGGCTAGCTGTAGAATTTTCCACGGTGCGGAGCCGAGTCTCCAATTCGCCCAGCCTGGCCTCCAAAGCTACGAATAAGCTACACTTATTACAAGTACCATTACTACTAAAGGAGGCCGAGGAATAACTAAACATTTCACACCCAGAGCAGAAAAGTGCGGGAGAGACAGGAGAAGCCGCCATGCTAAATCGGCTAAGAGCTAGTAGCTACGCTAAGCTAGCGGATTCCTAAAAACACGCAAAGTGAATAATGTGTAAATAATTTAGAGGTGATTCAGCAGAAGGAGTGCTTTAGTTAAGGCACGTAAAGATTACACTGGGAAACAAATCATAATCTAGATAACTAGATCAATCTAACTGCGCAGATTAAACAGCTAACAGATACAGAAAAACACTGCTGTGCTCCGGAACAGGAAGTGATACAATACCGCAGTGAGAGCCAACCACCAGTAGGATATGATTCAACATCAGGATCGAGTTCCAATACCAACATAATTCACAGATTGGGAATTCCCAATGCAATGTGCGGACTCTTCTGGCTGATGGAGGGGGGATTCCTGCAGCCAGCTAGCAGAGCAGCTCACAGCACTTGTGGAAACATGTCAAAACACTGACTGTCGCCGACCAGTCAGGGGTACTGACTGTCCATGTTTGTAGTATAAAATATTTCGAACCAGGAAGCAAAACAGCAACGTGCAATGTTGCAAAGCCATTCTACCGATTGTTACATTGTTACACTGTTACATTCCCCTGTTGGAAAATGTACATGCTGGTGGTATTTGAGGATGGTGTTCTTCAGTGGTTGAAATCACGACAGCACTGATCTCCCTCAGTAGATAAAACACACTTTGTCATCATCAGATTGTTGTCAACACCATCTGTTGTCCACGTACATGCAGACACTTGAAACTGATGTGTGGTCGCCGTGGGGCATGGAGTGCGTGTGCAGCTGCAGAGTTGGCTCCGACGTACTGTCCGAGAGCCAGGTTTCGGTGAAAATAAGAGCACAGTATTCCACAGTATCTCAAACTGGTTGGTTACTCTGGTTCTCAGCTCATCCACCTGGTTTTCAAGTGGAAATTAGCTAGTAACAGGCAGAGGTGAACTTGTAGCTCTAGCCTTTAGCCTAGCATGTAGCCCATTGTTTCTGTCACCTCTGTCTGTCGGCTACGTCACTCACATGAAGTCAGAGCTGCTGTGTCTTCTCGGATGGAATTAGTTGGGGCCAGCCCGGGGAAGGAGTCCAAGTCCACAAAACTGGGTTTTGGCACAGTGTGGGCTCTGCCAATATCCAGAAGCTCCTCACGACTGTATCCTAGTACTGCATAGGTTAGCTAAATGCTCATAAGGCACAATAGCGCTAACACACTCGGACGCCATGCATGGTGCACTCTGCCCCCGTTTGGGACTTCCAAACCACGAAACAAGACAAAAGATGAAACTGATTCTATCAAAGCACGATAAAACACGATCAGCACGGTCCTGTCCACGCTAAAAATGGACAGTTTTCTCAGACAATAGAGGTGCTGGCATCCCTTTTTGTACACAATGCCACAGTTTGCCTCAAAGCTCAGTTTGTTATCAATGACCGTTCCAAGAAGAAAAAAAAAAATCATTATGATGAACAAAGGCTTCATGAAACCCAAATTCATCAAACTCACTGACGTTTTCTAAATGAAAGTAAAAATCCTCTTTTACTCACAAATGGCAGAAAAAAAAGCTTTCTTCACAGTGGACTCTGATTTCACCTGAACTTAGGGTTGCCAACCGTCCCTTGAAAAACGGAATCGTCCCTTATTTGGAAATAAAAGTGTGCGTTCCGTATTGACCTGAAACGGGACGCAGTTTGTCCCGTATTTCTGTGAGAATCAAAAAGTCTGTAAAATGTCAATGGAATTGACTGGCGCTTTATATGGAAACTTACGGTAAATTTGATCCCAGCCTCTCTCCTGCTTTTCACCAATGAGCTGACAGACACGAGTTGACAATACAGAATCACTCTTATCTCATTGGTCGAGGGACATCTGCTCGCAAGAAGATACCGACGTCATGAACTGACGACGGTCGCTGGACGACAATAACAAAGCGCAGCATGGCTGATATCGATACAGACACCGACACTGCAGATATGTGTACAGACAGCAATGTCTGTAATGTCATTACTACTCCTCCTAAAAAACAAAAAAAACAAAAAAGAATGCAAAAATACAGGGAGAATGAGAAAAGGAAAATGGTTGGGTGGAAAAGGTGCGCTATAACAGCATTGTTTACTTTTCAGACTTTATTTTTTGCACTTTTTATTACACTAAATATGTAAATGTGCACTGTTACATTGTTTTGGATGATGCAAATTTTCTATTGTTTTTTTTGTTAATTTATACAATTTTAAGTTAAGCACTACAGAGAGATTTATTTTTAAAGATTTTTTTTTTATTTTATGCTTTGAAGCAGGACAGAATGCTCATATTGAAATTGTGAATGAAAATTTATTTTGCACTAAAAATAAATTGCTAAATAATAATTTCCACGTGTTCATATCAGAACAAATGCATGTGTGCATCTACTTAAATTCAGGGTCAAGTCAACAGTCAAATGGTTAAAAATCATTTCACACAGACGCTGGGAAGGGTGAAGGCAATGGTCGGTCGGCCCTGGCGGTGAGGTGTCCCTTATTTATTTTTCAGAGAGTTGGCAACCCTACCTGAACTACAACATGTGCACGTGCACAGACGATGAGCAGGTCTGTACACGTGACAGGCAGGTCTGTGCTCACCTGCCGCAGATGGTTGAATTCTCCGGCCATTGACACGTACTCTCCTCCGTCGAAGCGAATCACCTGCAGAGAAACAGAAATCTGTGAATTCCACTTCTGCACACAGACGTGCAGTCAGGTAAAGTTTCAAACTCTGCTCACACTGCCTTTCCCCTGTACTGTGGGTCAGACACCAAAACTGTCAAGGTGCCCTTGAGCAAGGTCCCTAATCCCCAAGTTGCTCCGGAAGTGCAGTTCAGCACCTGCCCTGAGCCCAATTACATCATTGTGAGAGTGTGAACGGCTGAATTTGAATGTTTGTCTCTCAAATGTGTGACTTTGTCACTGAGGCCAACATTCTGAACTTTTAGATGAATTATTTGGTGATTCCACCAATGGATTCCAGGTTCGACCCTGGATTACGCCGGCCGTGTTTGGGGGATTACTTTTCATGGTTACGCTGATGACACTCAGTTGTACATGTCGATAACTGTTGGTAATCTCACACACGTTAAGACTTTTGAGGGTTGCCTGGCATCAGTGAAAAGCAGCATGTCGAGTCATTTCTTGCTTTTAAATTCATGTATGACTGAAGTGATGGTCCTTGGTCCTGCAAGACAGACATCAGTTTGAACAGCTAAATTAAACTCCGATTCCTGTGCTGTACATGACAGTGACAACCTTGGGGTGATTTTTGATCCCACGCTGTCCTTTGAGCTACACATTAGAGAAATCACGAGGACCATGTTCATCTTCATAACAGCAAGGATTTGTTCCATCCTGTCTATGGCTCAAACAGAGACTCTGATCTGTTCCTTTGTCTCTTCTAGATTAGAGTATTCCAACGTCCTCTTCTCAGGCTTACCGCAGTCCAGCAACAGAGGTCTCCAGCTGGTTCAAAATGCTGCTGCCTTAAGTTTGACTAGAAGCAGAAAGTTTGACCACATCACCCCAATTCTGGCTTCCTGTCTCTGTGAGGTCTGACTGTAAGATTCTGTTACTAAATTACAAAATGATTCATGGACTCGTGCCTCCCTACTGAGCTGACCCAATTAAACCTTATGTAGTGGCCAATGTTGAGTCTAATCAGGATATAGGGTTACTGTGTTCCTACAGTTAAAACAGAAGTCAGCAGGCCACACAGTCTTTTGTAACTGTGCAACTATTCTGTGGAACAATCTGCCGGGGAAAATAAAACAGGCTGATTTGCTGGAGTGCTTCAAATCCAGATTAAAGATTAATTTGTTCTCCCTGTCATATACAGCTAACATACGTGCATAGTGTCCAACCACTGTTCCTCTCCTCTTAAATGGTGTCATTATAAAGATGGCGGCCCGAGTAGACACAGCGTCCCCCCTCTCTCTTTGTGTAGTGTTTGGTAGCGTGTGTCGTAATGTATGTTTGTGTGCTTTATGTTTACGGAAGTGTGCGCATACTCCACCGATGACGTGACCCTCAAAATACAGTCGCAACTGCCTTCTGGAACAAGACCAAACAACTCATCTTGGACCAGAAATTTAAAGAGGAATTTCGAGACATGGGACGTCTTCGCCGGAAACTACATCTCCAGACTCACCTGCTGTATCTCACACAGAGAGGAAGCACCCAAAGCGGTATGAGAGAAAGTGGAGGCAGAGTGAGCACAGAGACGTCAGGGCTAGGCCAGCAGCTAACCCGCACAGGCCCACGATACCATCCCTCATTCTGGCCAAGATATGCTCACTAGACAGCAAAACAGACCACATACAGCTCTTAAGATCTACGCAGCATGATGCAAGGGACTGCTGCGTTTTTAGCATTACAGAATCCTGGTTGAATGACAACATCTCAACCCTTTTATCTACTGAAGGAATTTACAACGATTCTGCTCGTCACTGTTTACATCTATCCCACCACTGAAACCCCCTTCACACGGGGACAGGGTCTGTCCAACGGCCCTTGGGTAGTTATGAAATCACTGACTGCTCCTTCCCAAGTGCAGGACCAACAGACAGTACAGCTCCTCACTCAGGGGGAGGAGGAGTAACAGGAAGACAGAGGACGGGAAGGAGAGCAACAGAAGGAGCCAATAAGCCAGTATTGATCAGTATGTCTGGTATTTATATTGCAAAATGTTTTTCTTTTTTACTTTCACATTTGATACAATGTGTGCTTCTTACCCTGTGTGCTGCTATACAATGGTGCTGGAACCTCAATTTCCCTGAGGGAGTCTTCCCAAGGGACCAATAAAGTTCTATCTAATTTAATCTAATCTAATGATGCCAAAGACACACTCAGCTGCTGCCAGGACCTTACAAGGTCCTCTCGGTGTCCTCTTACACACCGCTGAGATTGTAATGGTCCCCATGAAGTATGAAGCAGCACCTGATTTCCACAGAAGAGTTACCAAGCCGAAAGACACACAAACACCACACAGGCCACCCCATGACTGCCTGATGGGCACGCAATGACCACAGTGTTGTTGCTGTGGCAACACCATATTGTCCACTGTAATATAACTGGAGTGACATGAGTTTGGACAAGACCTCATCTGTTTTCCCTTTTATATGACTAACATACAGTAGTGTTCAGAATAATAGTAGTGCTTTGTGACTAAAAAGATTAATCCAGGTTTTGAGTATATTTCTTATTGTTACATGGGAAACAAGGTACCAGTAGATTCAGTAGATTCTCACAAATCCAACAAGACCAAGCATTCATGATATGCACACTCTTAAGGCTATGAAATTGGGCTATTAGTAAAAAAAAAAGTAGAAAAGGGGGTGTTCACAATAATAGTAGTGTGGCATTCAGTCAGTGAGTTTGTCAATTTTGTGGAACAAACAGGTGTGAATCAGGTGTCCCCTATTTAACCCTATAAAGCCCACCTTGTGAAATAATTGTCAGAAAATTCAACAAGAGTGTTTATTGGATCTTTTAACAAACCCACCAAAAAAAAACCCAAAAAACAAAAAACAAAAACCTTTTTGCATACATGAGTTTTTATTTTTATCATATTTGCTACATTGGGGGTTCTAGCATAAAAACATCCATTTTAAATCCAGAGCAAACATAACATTTCAAACCTATAAAATGCTGCATTTTCTTAGGGAAATTACTGTGGATCACTTGTTTCAGGCAGCCATTCTGAATGTCTCATCTGAAGGCCCTCTGATGCATAAGATACTGACATCTGGTGGTTTCTCTGTGCACTACAAGTATCTCATTGTATACGACGGGGTTTTTTTGGGGGGAAAATATCAATCAATTTCAATTCAATCAATTTTTTTTTTTATATAGCGCCAAATCACAACAAACAGTTGCCCCAAGGCGCTTTATATTGTAAGGCAAGGCCATACAATAATTATGTAAAACCCCAACGGTCAAAACGACCCCCTGTGAGCAAGCACTTGGCTACAGTGGGAAGGAAAAACTCCCTTTTAACAGGAAGAAACCTCCAGCAGAACCAGGCTCAGGGAGGGGCAGTCTTCTGCTGGGACTGGTTGGGGCTGAGGGAGAGAACCAGGAAAAAGACATGCTGTGGAGGGGAGCAGAGATCGATCACTAATGATTAAATGCAGAGTGGTGCATACAGAGCAAAAAGAGAAAGAAACAGTGCATCATGGGAACCCCCCAGCAGTCTACGTCTATAGCAGCATAACTAAGGGATGGTTCAGGGTCACCTGATCCAGCCCTAACTATAAGCTTTAGCAAAAAGGAAAGTTTTAAGCCTAATCTTAAAAGTAGAGAGGGTGTCTGTCTCCCTGATCTGAATTGGGAGCTGGTTCCACAGGAGAGGAGCCTGAAAGCTGAAGGCTCTGCCTCCCATTCTACTCTTACAAACCCTAGGAACTACAAGTAAGCCTGCAGTCTGAGAGCGAAGCGCTCTATTGGGGTGATATGGTACTACGAGGTCCCTAAGATAAGATGGGACCTGATTATTCAAAACCTTATAAGTAAGAAGAAGAATTTTAAATTCTATTCTAGAATTAACAGGAAGCCAATGAAGAGAGGCCAATATGGGTGAGATATGCTCTCTCCTTCTAGTCCCCGTCAGCACTCTAGCTGCAGCATTTTGAATTAACTGAAGGCTTTTTAGGGAACTTTTAGGACAACCTGATAATAATGAATTACAATAGTCCAGCCTAGAGGAAATAAATGCATGAATTAGTTTTTCAGCATCACTCTGAGACAAGACCTTTCTGATTTTAGAGATATTGCGTAAATGCAAAAAAGCAGTCCTACATATTTGTTTAATATGCGCTTTGAATGACATATCCTGATCAAAAATGACTCCAAGATTTCTCACAGTATTACTAGAGGTCAGGGTAATGCCATCCAGAGTAAGGATCTGGTTAGACACCATGTTTCTAAGATTTGTGGGGCCAAGTACAATAACTTCAGTTTTATCTGAGTTTAAAAGCAGGAAATTAGAGGTCATCCATGTCTTTATGTCTGTAAGACAATCCTGCAGTTTAGCTAATTGGTGTGTGTCCTCTGGCTTCATGGATAGATAAAGCTGGGTATCATCTGCGTAACAATGAAAATTTAAGCAATACCGTCTAATAATACTACCTAAGGGAAGCATGTATAAAGTGAATAAAATTGGTCCTAGCACAGAACCTTGTGGAACTCCATAATTAACCCTAGTCTGTGAAGAAGATTCCCCATGTACATGAACAAATTGTAATCTATTAGACAAATATGATTCAAACCACCGCAGCGCAGTGCCTTTAATACCTATGGCATGCTCTAATCTCTGTAATAAAATTTTATGGTCAACAGTATCAAAAGCAGCACTGAGGTCCAACAGAACAAGCACAGAGATGAGTCCACTGTCCGAGGCCATAAGAAGATCATTTGTAACCTTCACTAATGCTGTTTCTGTACTATGATGAATTCTAAAACCTGATCACAGTGATGAAACAGACATCTCCAAAAATCCTGTATCAAATATGATACACTTGGCGTTATAGGGTTAAGGATGAAGCCAGCACCTGTTGAACATGCTTTTCTCTTTGAAAGCCTGAGGAAAATGGGACGTTCAAGACATTGTTCAGAAGAACAGTGTAGTTTGATTAAAAAGTTGATTGGAGAGGGGAAAACTTATACGCAGCTGCAAAAAAACTATAGGCTGTTCATCTACAATGAACTCCAATGCTTTAAAATGGACAAACAAAACAGAGACGCGTGGAAGAAAACGGAAAACAACCATCAAAGTGGATAGAAGAATAACCAGAATGGCAAAGGCTCACCCATTGATCAGCTCCAGGATGATCAAAGACAGTCTGGAGTTACCTGTAAGTGCTGTGACAGTTAGAAGACGCCTGTGTGAAGCTAATTTATTTGCAAGAATCCCCCGCAAAGTCCCTCTGTTAAATAAAAGACGTGCAGAAGAGGTTACAATTTGCCAAAGAATACATCAACTGGCCTAAAGAGAAATGGAGGAATATTTTGTGGACTGATGAGAGTAAAATTGTTCTTTTTGGGTCCAAGGGCCACAGACAGTTTGTGAGACAACCCCCAAACTCTGAATTCAAGCCACAGTTCACAGTGAAGACAGTGAAGCATGGTGGTGCAAGCATCATGATATGGGCATGTTTCTCCTACTATGGTGTTGGGCCTATATATCACATACCAGGTATCATGGATCAGTTTGGATATGTCAAAATACTTGAAGAGGTCATGTTGCCTTATGCTGAAGAGGACATGCCCTTGAAATGGGTGTTTCAACAAGACAATGACCCCAAGCACACTAGTAAACCAGCAAAATCTTGGTTCCAAACCAACAAAATTAATGCCTCGCAGATGTGAAGAAATCATGAAAAACTGTGGTTATACAACTAAATATTAGTTTAGTGATTCACAGGATTGCTAAAAAAGCAGTTTGAACATAATAGTTTTGAGTTTGTAGCATCAACAGCAGATGCTACTATTATTGTGAACACCCCCTTTTCTACTTTTTTTTTACTAATAGTCCAATTTCATAGCCTTAAGAGTGTGCATATCATGAATGCTTGGTCTTGTTGGATTTGTGAGAATCTACTGAATCTACTGGTACCTTGTTTCCCATGTAACAATAAGAAATATACTCAAAACCTGGATTAATCTTTTTAGTCACAAAGCACTACTATTATTCTGAACACTACTGTACATACATCATGTCAAACCATTTTTCCAATTGAACGGAACTGAATTGAACTCTGAAAAACAAAGAGTAATATTTCAATGCTACAGCCAATGGGCACACAAGGATCAGATCTGTGTACCTCAATTTTATGAAAAAAGTTCATTTTATAAAGTGCTGCAATAAAGCGCAAAATGAGTTATTTGTCAGCTGATGTCCACAGAATTCATCAGAAACTTTTTTGTGTTAAAAGCCTTGAGTAGAGAGATTTGTCTCACACGCCACTGTGAACTGTGAACTGGCATTCTCCCTTGGATATGCCTGATGTGCGTTCTTTGAGCCCACGGGTGACTTCCACTCCTATCTCCAGGCTGAAGTGCAGGGCTTTAGTGATAGGGGATTCTACAACCCCAATTCCAATGAAGTTGGGACGTTGTGTAAAATGTAAATAAAAACAGAATCCAATGATTTTCAAATCCTCTTCAACCTATATTCAATTGAATACACCACAAAGACAAGATATTTAATGTTCAAACTGATAAACTTTATTGTTTTTGTGCAAATATTTGCTCATTTTGAAATGGATGCCTGCAACACGTTTCCAAAAAGCTGGGACAGTGGTATGTTTCCCACTGTGTTACATCACCTTTCCTTCTAACAACACTCAATAAGCGTTTGGGAACTGAGGACACTAATTGTTGAAGCTCTGTAGGTGGAATTCTTTCCCATTCTTGCTTGATGTACGACTTCAGTTGTTCAACAGTCCGGGGTCAACCTTGTCGTATTTTGCGCTTCATAATGCGACACACATTTTCAATGGGTGACAGGTCTGGACTGCAGGCAGGCCAGTCTAGTACCCGCACTATTTTACTACGAAGCCACGCTGTTGGAATGTGGCTTGGCATTGTCTTGCTGAAATAAGCAGGGACGTCCCTGAAAAAGACGTTGCTTGGATGGCAGCATGTGTTGCTCCAAAACCTGGATGTACCTTTCACCATTGATGGTGCCATCACAGATGTGTAAGTTGTCCATGCCATGGGCACTAACACACCCCCATACCATCACAGATGTGTAAGTTGTCCATGTCATGGGCACTAACACACCCCCATACCATCACAGATGTGTAAGTTGTCCATGTCATGGGCACTAACACACCCCCATACCATCACAGATGCTGGCTTTTGAACTTTGCACTGGTAACAATCTGGATGGTCTTTTTCCTCTTTTGTCCAGAGGACACGACGTCCATGATTTCCAAAAACAATTTGAATTGTGGACTCATCAGACCACAGCACACTTTTCCACTTTGTGTCTGTCCATTTCAAATGAGCTCAGACCCAGAGAAGGCGGCGGCGTTTCTGGATGTTGTTGATGTTTGGCTTTCACTTTGCATGGTAGAGATTTAACCTGCACTGTAGCGGCGAACTGTGTTAACTGACAATGGTATTCTGAAGTGTTCCTGAGCCCACGCGGTAAGCTCCTTTACACAATGATGTTGGTTTTTAATGCAGTGCCGCCTGAGGGATCAAAGGTCACGGGCATTCAATGTTGGTTTTCGGCGTTGCCGCTTAAGTGTAGAAAGTTCTCCAGATTCTCTGAATCTTCTGATTATATTATGGACTGTAGAAGATGGAATCCCTAAATTCCTTGCAATTGAACGTTGAGAAACATTGTTCTTAAACTGTTGGACTATTTTTTCACACAGTTATTCACAAAGTGGTGATCCTCACCCCATCTTTGCTTGTGAACGGCTGAGACTTTTGGGGATGCTCCTTTTATACCCAATCATGACACTCAGCTGTTTCCAATTAACCTGTTCACCTGTGGAATGCTCCAAACAGGTGTTCTTTGAGCATTCATCAACTTTCCCAGTCTTTTGTTGCCCCTGACCCAGCTTTTCTGAAATGTGTTGTAGGCATCCACTTCAAAATGAGCAAATATTTGCACAAAAACAAAAAAAATTAACTCCCATCTTGTCCAGAGGACATGACCCCCATGATTTCCATCAAGAGTGCATTTTATGAACACCAACGATCTGCGGCGGCGTGAGCAGAGCGATCAGCAGCGGTGTGAGCAGAGCGGCTGGATAGGCTACGACTGTGTCGGTGCACCATTCAGGCTTAGGGTCCTCATGGAATGTTTTCCTACTCTGGCCCGAATAAGTAATAAGTAATAATAATAATAATAATAATAACAATAAACAGTGCAATTACAACAGGGTCCTCGTAGGACTTTTTCCTACTCTGGCCTTAACAATAATAAATAATAATAATAAACAGTGCAATTACAATAGGGTCCTCGTAGAACTTTTTTCTACCTGGTCCCTAATAAGAATAATAAGAATAAACAGTGCAATTACAATAGGGTCTTCGTAGAACTTTTTCCTACCTGGTCCCTAATAAGAATAAGAATAAACAGCGCAATTACAATAGGGTCCTCGTAGAACTTTTTCCTACCTGGTCCCTAATAAGAATAATAAGAATAAACAGCGCAATTACAATAGGGTCCTCGTAGAACTTTTTCCTACCTGGTCCCTAATAAGAATAATAAGAATAAACAGTGCAATTACAATAGGGTCCTCGTAGGACTTTTTCCTACTCTGGCCTTAACAATAATAAATAATAATAATAAACAGTGCAATTACAATAGGGTCCTCGTAGAACTTTTTCCTACCTGGTCCCTAATAAGAATAATAAGAATAAACAGCGCAATTATAATAGGGTCCTCGTAGAACTTTTTCCTACCTGGTCCCTAATAAGAATAATAAGAATAAACAGCGCAATTACAATAGGGTCCTCGTAGAACTTTTTCCTACCTGGTCCCTAATAAGAATAATAAGAATAAACAGCGCAATTACAATAGGGTCCTCGTAGAACTTTTTCCTACCTGGTCCCTAATAAGAATAATAAGAATAAACAGCGCAATTACAATAGGGTCCTCGTAGAACTTTTTCCTACATGGTCCCTAATAAGAATAATAAGAATAAACAGTGCAATTACAATAGGGTCCTCGTAGGACTTTTTCCTACTCTGGCCTTAACAATAATAAATAATAATAATAAACAGTGCAATTACTATAGGGTCCTCGCAGAACTTTTTCCTACATGGTCCCTAATAAGAATAATAAGAATAAACAGCGCAATTACAATAGGGTCCTCGTAGAACTTTTTCCTACCTGGTCCCTAATAAGAATAATAAGAATAAACAGCGCAATTACAATAGGGTCCTCGTAGAACTTTTTCCTACCTGGTCCCTAATAAGAATAATAAGAATAAACAGCGCAATTACAATAGGGTCCTCGTAGAACTTTTTCCTACCTGGTCCCTAATAAGAATAATAAGAATAAACAGTGCAATTACAATAGGGTCCTCGTAGGACTTTTTCCTACTCTGGCCTTAACAATAATAAATAATAATAATAAACAGTGCAATTACAATAGGGTCCTCGTAGAACTTTTTCCTACCTGGTCCCTAATAAGAATAATAAGAATAAACAGCGCAATTATAATAGGGTCCTCGTAGAACTTTTTCCTACCTGGTCCCTAATAAGAATAATAAGAATAAACAGCGCAATTACAATAGGGTCCTCATAGAACTTTTTCCTACCTGGTCCCTAATAAGAATAATAAGAATAAACAGCGCAATTACAATAGGGTCCTCGTAGAACTTTTTCCTACCTGGTCCCTAATAAGAATAATAAGAATAAACAGCGCAATTACAATAGGGTCCTCGTAGAACTTTTTCCTACATGGTCCCTAATAAGAATAATAAGAATAAACAGTGCAATTACAATAGGGTCCTCGTAGGACTTTTTCCTACTCTGGCCTTAACAATAATAAATAATAATAATAAACAGTGCAATTACTATAGGGTCCTCGCAGAACTTTTTCCTACATGGTCCCTAATAAGAATAATAAGAATAAACAGCGCAATTACAATAGGGTCCTCGTAGAACTTTTTCCTACATGGTCCCTAATAAGAATAATAAGAATAAACAGTGCAATTACAATAGGGTCCTCGTAGGACTTTTTCCTACTCTGGCCTTAATAATAATAAATAATAATAATAAACAGTGCAATTACTATAGGGTCCTCGCAGAACTTTTTCCTACCTGGTCCCTAATAAGAATAATACGAATAAACAGCGCAATTACAATAGGGTCCTCGTAGAACTTTTTCCTACCTGGTCCCTAATAAGAATAATAAGAATAAACAGCGCAATTACAATAGGGTCCTCGTAGAACTTTTTCCTACCTGGTCCCTAATAAGAATAATAAGAATAAACAGCGCAATTACAATAGGGTCCTCGTAGAACTTTTTCCTACCTGGTCCCTAATAAGAATAATAAGAATAAACAGCGCAATTACAATAGGGTCCTCGTAGAACTTTTTTCTACCTGGTCCCTAATAAGAATAATAAGAATAAACAGCGCAATTACAATAGGGTCCTCGTAGAACTTTTTCCTACCTGGTCCCTAATAAGAATAATAAGAATAAACAGCGCAATTACAATAGGGTCCTCGTAGAACTTTTTCCTACCTGGTCCCTAATAAGAATAATAAGAATAAACAGCGCAATTACAATAGGGTCTTCGTAGGACTTTTTCCTACTCTGGCCTTAACAATAATAAATAATAAGAATAAACAGTGCAATTACAATAGGGTCCTCGTAGAACTTTATCCTACTTGGCCCCTAATAATAATAATAATAATAAATAATAATAATTGTCATGGACTGGGCTGTTTGGCTGGCTGTGTTTTCTGTGTTTCCCACCAGGTGGCGCGTGAGCGGAACTGAGCATCTGGAGACCTCACCTGCAGCCTCGTTTTCTCCTGATCAGGAACCACACCTGCAGCTCGTTTTCTCCTGATCAGGAACCTCACCTGTGGCTCGTTTTCTCCTGATCAATCAATCAACTTCAATCAACTTTTTTCTTATATAGCGCCAAATCACAACAAACAGTTGCCCCAAGGCGCTCCATATTGTAAGGCAAGGCCATACAATAATTATGAAAAACCCCAACGGTCAAAACGACCCCCTATGAGCAAGCACTTGGCCACAGTGGGAAGGAAAAACTCCCTTTTAACAGGAAGAAACCTCCAGCAGAACCAGGCTCAGGGAGGGGCAGTCTTCTGCTGAGACTGGTTGGGGCTGAGGGAAAGAACCAGGAAAAAGACATGCCGTGAAGGGGGGCAGAGATCGATCACTAATGATTAAATGCAGAGTGATGCATACGGAGCAAAAAGAGAAAGAAACAGTGCATCGTGGGAACCCCCCCACAGTCTACGTCTAAAGCAGCATAACCAAGGGATGGTCCAGGGTCACCCGATCCAGCCCTAACTATAAGCCTTAGCGAAAAGGAAAGTTTTAAGCCTAATCTTAAAAGTAGAGAGGGTATCTGTCTCCCTGATCTGAATTGGGAGCTGGTTCCACAGGAGAGGAGCCTGAAAGCTGAAGGCTCTGCCTCCCATTCTACTCTTATAAACCCTAGGAACTACAAGTAAGCCCGCAGTCTGAGAGCAAAGCGCTCTAATGGGGTAATATGGTACTACGAGGTCCCTAAGATAAGATGGGACCTGATTATTCAAAACCTTATAAGTAAGACGAAGAATTTTAAATTATATTCTAGAATTAACAGGAGGCCAACACGGGTGAGATATGCTCTCTCCTGCTAGTCCCCGTCAGTACTCTAGCTGCAGCATTCTGAACCAACTGAAGGCTTTTTAGGGAACTTTTAGGACAACCTGATAATAATGAATTACAATAGTCCAGCCTAGAGGAAATAAGTGCATGAATTAGTTTTTCAGCATCACTCTGAGACAAGACCTTTCTGATTTTAGAGATATTGCGTAAATGCAAAAAGGCAATCCTACATATTTGTTTAATATGCGCTTTGAATGACATATCCTGATCAAAAATGACTCCAAGATTTCTCACAGTATTACTAGAGATCAGGGAAATGCCATCCAGAGTAACGATCTGGTTAGACACCATGCTTCTAAGATTTGTGGGGCCAAGTACAATAACTTCAGTTTTATCTGAGTTTAAAAGCAGGAAATTAGAGGTCATCCATGTCTTTATGTCTGTAAGACAATCCTGCAGTTTAGCTAATTGGTGTGTATCCTCTGGCTTCATGGATAGATAAAGCTGGGTATCATCTGCGTAACAATGAAAATTTAAGCAATACCGTCTAATAATACTGCCTAAGGGAAGCATGTATAAAGTGAATAAAATTGGTCCTAGCACAGAACCTTGTGGAACTCCATAATTAACTTTAGTCTGTGAAGAAGATTCCCCATTTACATGAACAAACTGTAATCTATTAGACAAATATGATTCAAACCACCGCAGCGCAGTGCCTTTAATACCTATGACATGCTCTAATCTCTGTAATAAAATTTTATGGTCAACAGTATCAAAAGCAGCACTGAGGTCCAACAGAACAAGCACAGAGATAAGTCCATTGTCCGAAGCCATAAGAAGATCATTTGTAACCTTCACTAATGCTGTTTCTGTACTATGATGAATTCTAAAACCTGACTGAAACTCTTCAAATAGACCATTCCTCTGCAGGTGATCAGTTAGCTGTTTTACAACTACCCTCTTAAGAATCTTTGAGAGAAAAGGAAGGTTGGAGATTGGCCTATAATTAGCTAAGATAGCTGGGTCAAGTGATGGCTTTTTAAGTAATGGTTTAATTACTGCCACCTTAAAGGCCTGTGGTACATAGCCAACTAACAAAGATAGATTGATCATATTTAAGATTGAAGCATTAAATAATGGTAGGACTTCCTTGAGCAGCCTGGCAGGAATGGGGTCTAATAAGCATGTTGATGGTTTGGATGAAGTAACTAATGAAAATAACTCAGACAGAACAATCGGAGAGAAAGAGTCTAACCAAATACCGGCATCACTGAAAGCAGCCAAAGATAACGATACATCTTTGGGATGGTTCTGAGTAATTTTTTCTCTAATAGTCAAAATTTTGTTAGCAAAGAAAGTCATGAAGTCATTAATAGTTAAAGTTAATGGAATACTCAGCTCAATAGAGCTCTGACTCTTTGTCAGCCTGGCTACAGTGCTGAAAAGAAACCTGGGGTTGTTCTTATTTTCTTCAATTAGTGATGAGTAGAAAGATGTCCTAGCTTTACGGAGGGCTTTTTTATAGAGCAACAAACTCTTTTTCCAGGCTAAGTGAAGATCTTCTAAATTAGTGAGACGCCATTTCCTCTCCAACTTACGGGTTATCTGCTTTAAGCTACGAGTTTGTGAGTTATACCACGGAGTCAGACACTTCTGATTTAAAGCTCTCTTTTTCAGAGGAGCTACAGCATCCAAAGTTGTCTTCAATGAGGATGTAAAACTATTGACGAGATACTCTAACTGCCTTAAAGAGTTTAGGTAGCTACTCTGCTCTGTGTTGGTATATGACATTAGAGAACATAAAGAAGGAATCATATCCTTAAACCTAGTTACAGCGCTTTCTGAAAGACTTCTAGTGTAATGAAACTTATTCCCCACTGCAGGGTAGTCCATCAGGGTAAATGTAAATGTTATTAAAAAATGATCAGACAGAAGGGAGTTTTCAGGGAATACTGTTAAGTCTTCTATTTCCATACCATAAGTCAGAACAAGATCTAAGATATGATTAAAGTGGTGGGTGGACTCATTTACTTTTTGAGCAAAGCCGATAGAGTCTAATAATAGATTAAATGCAGTGTTGAGGCTGTCATTCTCAGCATCTGTGTGGATGTTAAAATCGCCCACTATAATTTTCTTATCTGAGCTAAGCACTAAGTCAGACAAAAGGTCTGAAAATTCACAGAGAAACTCACAGTAACGACCAGGTGGACGATAGATAATAACAAATAAAACTGGTTTTTGGGACTTCCAATTTGGATGGACAAGACTAAGAGACAAGCTTTCAAATGAATTAAAGGATCAGGAACCTCACCTGCAGCTCGTTTCCACCTGATCAGGAGCTGCTGCATTTAAAGCCTAATTATGCAGTTGTTCATTGCCAGAGACTTGACATCTTGATATCTTGACATTTTGAGATCTGATGATGTTACATGGATGCAGAAGCTGACTCGTGGTTGACGATTATGTCTCTGGTGAAGAGGAGAAATTGCTGAGGAATCCTTGAGGTCTGCCGTCAGACAGCACACTTCCTGAGGAAATTCAGGTTCTCTAACTCTCATTATTAGAGCCTGCAAATTTGGCATTCCCTCGTGCCTCCCTGTTTGAGCTGCTATGAAATTTGTTTGATCAGCTTCTACCCGCAGCTTGCAGTTGGAACTTTCTGTTCTGCACCTGTCGGTGAGATGCCTGATCCTAAATTTAGCCTGGAAGTTTTTGCTGTGTAAATCTGTTGGCGTTATAGAGTGTTTGGACTCACCTCAGTTTCTCCTCCTCCTCGGAGACTCAGCTCCGTCGCGGTCACCTGGTGCCAGCTCTTCTCCTGGTCCAATTGACGCTGTGGCTTCCTGCTGTTCAACTGCCTGGAGCGGGCCGTGTCCTCCACTCCACAGACCGTTTGACATTATAATTTATTCTGCTCACTGTGTGTTATTAAATCTCAGTTATTCACTCCCTCCTTCTCTGCTTCTGTTGCGTTTGGGTCCGGTCAAACTCTGGGTTGGGCTTCAAACCCGCATCCAATCCATAACAGAAGTCTCTGGCCTTAAAATGGACCCAGCAGAAGCAGAGTCGGTCCGGTTTCAGGGAAAGAAGCAACGGGTGTTGGAATCAATCTGGGATCAATTGCAAACACTCTCTGCCCAGGTTGAACGTGCCAGCGCTCGCATGTCGGAGCTCGCAGCTCGGGTCGTGCCGCTCCCTGCCGTTCCAGCTGTGGCCCCGCCTCCTCCAGTGCAGGTAGATTCCACATCCGTAGTTCCAGCTCCTGAACCTTTAATTAGTCACTTAGAGCCATATGCTGGTAGCATAGAAACCTGCTCATCATTTTTTGATGCAGTGTACATTGGTTTTCTCCCGGGCTCCACAGGGATTCCCCCATCCGGCACTCTGGCTCCCCCTGCTGACAAGCCTAAGCAGCTCAGCAGGGCCAAATTATCGTCAACGTTCCCAAAAAAAAAAAAGAAAAAAAAGAAAAAAATCCCTTTTCTGAACTTGACGATGTAGACCAATTAATTATCACTTAGTTTTTCATTGGTCTGTTATCTGTTTTTTTTAGTATGGGGTGTTTTGGTGTTAGGGGTTAAATTTGTTGTTTTTGTTTGGTTTTGTGGCACGTTTGGTGGTCTCTGTGAGTGGACACACAGGCTGGTGGGAGCACAGCTCTCTGGACTCAGGTAAACTCATGTTTATTTACTGTGGGGGTTTTTTTCCTCTTTGGTCTTTCCTCCCCAGGTTTTGATTGTAAATGTCCTCTGGGGGGTAATGAGCCGTTTTTTTCATTTTTTGTTTTTCCCCCAGGGTTTGATTGTGAATGTCTTCTGGGGGGCGTGGGGTCATTATTTTGTTTTTGTTTTTTTTGTTTTTCTCCCATTTTCCTCCCCAGGGTTTGATTGTGAATGTCCTATGGGGGGGAAATGACTGTTTGGTCCTTCTAGCCGTGGGAGGCCGGGGCTGGGTCTGATTTAGTCATGGGGGTGTCTCCTGGGGTTTGATTGTGATGTCCCCTGGGAGGTGTTGGATGTTCCCACAAATGACTTTAGACCTCAAATGTTCCTCAGCTGTGGTTATTACTCCCAGGGTTGATTGTGAGGTCCTCTGGGGGGTGTTGGACCATGCATGTCGTCCGGGGGGTGTTGGATTCCTTTTTGTTGGTTTATTTTTGGACTGTGTTTACGGGACTCTTTTGGGTGTTTGGACTGCATTTTTTTTTTCTCCCGGCGAACACTCCAGCCGTGTCATATTGTCTCCTCGCTGGCCTGACCTGTGTTCCTGGGATGTGCCTTTCCCGTGGACCCAGGAGGGTCGCACCGCATGTTCTCCGCCATTGGACCCAGGGGGGTCGCACCGCATGTTCTCCGCCATTGGACCCAGGGGTGTCGCACCGCATGTTCTCTGCCATTGGACCCAGGGGGGTCGCACCGCATGTTCTCCGCCATTGGACCCAGGAGGGTCGCACCGCATGTTCTCCGCCATTGGACCCAGGAGGGGCGCACTGCATGTTCTCTGCCATTGGACCCAGGAGGGTCCCACCGCATGTTCTCCGCCATTGGACCCAGGAGGGTCGCACCGCATGTTCTCCGCCATTGGACCCAGGGGGGTCCCACCGCATGTTCTCCGCCGTGGACTCTGGATGGTCGCACCACGGAGCGGGCCGTGTCCTCCACTCCACAGACCGTTTGACATTATAATTTATTCTGCTCACTGTGTGTTATTAAATCTCAGTTATTCACTCCCTCCTTCTCTGTTTCTGTTGCGTTTGGGTCCAGTCAAACTCTGGGTCGGGCTTCAAACCCGCATCCAATCCATAACAATAATAATAATAAACAGCGCAATTACAACAGGCTGCTCATAGAACTTTTTCCTACTTCGGACTTAATAATAATAAATAATAATAATAAACAGTGCAATTACTATAGGGTCCTCGCAGAACTTTTTCCTACCTGGTCCCTAATAAGAATAATAACAATAAACAGCGCAATTACAATAGGGTCCTCGTAGGACTTTTTCCTACCTGGTCCCTAATAAGAATAATAAGAATAAACAGCGCAATTACAATAGGGTCCTCGTAGAACTTTTTCCTACCTGGTCCCTAATAAGAATAATAAGAATAAACAGCGCAATTACAATAGGGTCCTCGCAGAACTTTTTCCTACCTGGTCCCTAATAAGAATAATAAGAATAAACAGTGCAATTACAATAGGGTCCTCGTAGAACTTTTTCCTACCTGGTCCCTAATAAGAATAATAATAATAAACAGCGCAATTACAATAGGGTCCTCGTAGAACTTTTTCCTACCTGGTCCCTAATAAGAATAATAATAATAAACAGTGCAATTACAATAGGGTCCTCGTAGAACTTTTTCCTACCTGGTCCCTAATAAGAATAATAAGAATAAACAGCGCAATTACAATAGGGTCCTCGTAGAACTTTTTCCTACCTGGTCCCTAATAAGAATAATAAGAATAAACAGTGCAATTACAATAGGGTCCTCGTAGAACTTTTTCCTACCTAGTCCCTAATAAGAATAATAAGAATAAACAGCGCAATTACAATAGGGTCCTCGTAGAACTTTTTCCTACCTGGTCCCTAATAAGAATAAACAGTGCAATTACAATAGGGTCCTCGTAGGACTTTTTCCTACTCTGGCCTTAACAATAATAAATAATAAGAATAAACAGTGCAATTACAATAGGGTCCTCGTAGAACTTTATCCTACTTGGCCCCTAAATAATAATAATAATAAATAATAATTGTCATGGACTGGGCTGTTTGGCTGGCTGTGTTTTCTGTGTTTCCCACCAGGTGGCGCGTGAGCGGAACTGAGCATCTGGAGACCTCACCTGCGGCTCGTTTTCTCCTGATCAGGAACCTCACCTGCAGCTCGTTTCCACCTGATCAGGAGCTGCTGCATTTAAAGCCTAATTATGCAGTTGTTCATTGCCAGAGACTTGACATCTTGATATCTTGACATTTTGAGATCTGATGATGTTACATGGATGCAGAAGCTGACTCGTGGTTGACGATTATGTCTCTGGTGAAGAGGAGAAATTGCTGAGGAATCCTTGAGGTCTGCCGTCAGACAGCACACTTCCTGAGGAAATTCAGGTTCTCTAACTCTCATTATTAGAGCCTGCAAATTTGGCATTCCCTTGTGCCTCCCTGTTTGAGCTGCTATGAAATTTGTTTGATCAGCTTCTACCTGCAGCTTGCAGTTGGAACTTTCTGTTCTGCACCTGTCGGTGAGATGCCTGATCCTAAATTTAGCCTGGAAGTTTTTGCTGTGTAAATCTGTTGGCGTTATAGAGTGTTTGGACTCACCTCAGTCTCTCCTCCTCCTCGGAGACTCAGCTCCGTCGCGGTCACCTGGTGCCAGCTCTTCTCCTGGTCCAATTGATGCTGTGGCTTCCTGCTGTTCAACTGCCTGGAGCGGGCCGTGTCCTCCACTCCACAGACCGTTTGACATTATAATTTATTCTGCTCACTGTGTGTTATTAAATCTCAGTTATTCACTCCCTCCTTCTCTGCTTCTGTTGCGTTTGGGTCCGGTCAAACTCTGGGTTGGGCTTCAAACCCGCATCCAATCCATAACAGAAGTCTCTGGCCTTAAAATGGACCCAGCAGAAGCAGAGTCGGTCCGGTTTCAGGGAAAGATGCAACGGGTGTTGGAATCAATCTGGGATCAATTGCAAACACTCTCTGCCCAGGTTGAACGTGCCAGCGCTCGCATGTCGGAGCTCACAGCTCGGGTCGTGCCGCTCTCTGCCGTTCCAGCTGTGGCCCCGCCTCCTCCAGTGCAGGTAGATTCCACATCCGTAGTTCCAGCTCCTGAACCTTTAATTAGTCACTTAGAGCCATATGCTGGTAGCATAGAAACCTGCTCATCATTTTTTGATGCAGTGTACATTGGTTTTCTCCCGGGCTCCACAGGGATTCCCCCATCCGGCACTCTGGCTCCCCCTGCTGACAAGCCTAAGCAGCTCAGCAGGGCCAAATTATCGTCAACGTTCCCAAAAAAAAAAAGAAAAAAAAGAAAAAAAATCCGTTTTCTGAACTTGACGATGTAGACCAATTAATTATCACTTAGTTTTTCATTGGTCTGTTATCTGTTTTTTTTAGTATGGGGTGTTTTGGTGTTAGGGGTTAAATTTGTTGTTTTTGTTTGGTTTTGTGGCACGTTTGGTGGTCTCTGTGAGTGGACACACAGGCTGGTGGGAGCACAGCTCTTTGGACTCAGGTAAACTCATGTTTATTTACTGTGGGGGTTTTTTTCCTCTTTGGTCTTTCCTCCCCAGGTTTTGATTGTAAATGTCCTCTGGGGGGTAATGGGCCGTTTTTTTTCATTTTTTGTTTTTCCCCCAGGGTTTGATTGTGAATGTCCTCTGGGGGGCGTGGGGTCATTATTATTTTTTTGTTTTGTTTTGTTTTTCTCCCATTTTCCTCCCCAGGGTTTGATTGTGAATGTCCTATGGGGGGGAAATGACTGTTTGGTCCTTCTAGCCGTGGGAGGCCGGGGCTGGGTCTGATTTAGTCATGGGGGTGTCTCCTGGGGTTTGACTGTGATGTCCCCTGGGAGGTGTTGGATGTTCCCACAAATGACTTTAGACCTCAAATGTTCCTCAGCTGTGGTTATTACTCCCAGGGTTGATTGTGAGGTCCTCTGGGGGGTGTTGGACCATGCATGTCGTCCGGGGGGTGTTGGATTCCTTTTTGTTGGTTTATTTTTGGACTGTGTTTACGGGACTCTTTTGGGTGTTTGGACTGCATTTTTTTTTTCTCCCGGCGAACACTCCAGCCGTGTCATATTGTCTCCTCGCTGGCCTGACCTGTGTTCCTGGGATGTGCCTTTCCCGTGGACCCAGGACGGTCGCACCGCATGTTCTCCGCCATTGGACCCAGGGGGGTCGCACCGCATGTTCTCCGCCATTGGACCCAGGGGTGTTGCACCGCATGTTCTCTGCCATTGGACCCAGGGGGGTCGCACCGCATGTTCTCCGCCATTGGACCCAGGAGGGTCGCACCGCATGTTCTCCGCCATTGGACCCAGGAGGGTCGCACCGCATGTTCTCCGCCATTGGACCCAGGGGGGTCCCACCGCATGTTCTCCGCCGTGGACTCTGGATGGTCGCACCACGGAGCGGGCCGTGTCCTCCACTCCACAGACCGTTTGACATTATAATTTATTCTGCTCACTGTGTGTTATTAAATCTCAGTTATTCACTCCCTCCTTCTCTGTTTCTGTTGCGTTTGGGTCCAGTCAAACTCTGGGTCGGGCTTCAAACCCGCATCCAATCCATAACAATAATAATAATAAACAGCGCAATTACAACAGGCTGCTCATAGAACTTTTTCCTACTTCGGACTTAATAATAATAAATAATAATAATAAACAGTGCAATTACTATAGGGTCCTCGCAGAACTTTTTCCTACCTGGTCCCTAATAAGAATAATAACAATAAACAGCGCAATTACAATAGGGTCCTCGTAGGACTTTTTCCTACTCTGGCCTCCAACCCCTGTTGGACAAATTGGGGAAGGGCATGTGACCAACTCGTGCAGATTTAAATTGTAACCATGTTTTAAAAAGTGCATTGTATTGTTTGATCAGAAATAAAGAAAAAAAAAAGAAAACAACATGTGAGCATTTAACCTTACACGTGAGAATATATATATATCTGGTAGTTGTACTTGGATTACCATCTGTAGGAAGTTTATCAAGTGTTTTTCGTATATAATTGACAAAGAAACTCAGAAAAAACTAAGGTACCCAGAATTCGTGGGGGTGGAGCTTTTAACCTTTAAAAGCCTGCACCCCTGGGAACTTGGTCTCGTTTTCTCTACTTTCCTATGCTTTTTCTTTTTCCTGGGTCTTGAGTAGGGATGGGTATTGATAAGGTTTTATCGATATCGATGCCATTATCGATTCTGCTTATCGATCTGGTTCCTTATCGATTCCCTTATCGATACCTCGTAATTTTTGTACTAAAAGTAGGCTTTACAGGTTTTCTACATATTTCATTGAGTCTTAAAGTAAATAAATATGAAATTAGTAACTGTATCCTTGATCTCTGGACATAAATAAAAATAAAACGGTGTTTCAAGTTATTAATTCAGACTGGACTCTATCGTTCTAACTTGACTCGGCAGAGAGCCGCGCAGCGTTTGGAGCTGTGTGAACAGAACGGAGGACGATTCTCATTTCTTTCTCGCAACAAGACAGGAGTCCCAGTTAGTAACTTTAATCAGCACAAAAGTGACTCACGATTTCATATATTCAGGGATGAAAGTGGTGAAAAACAAAAAAAGCTGAAACCCCAAATTACCCCCCAACACCACCTGCACGAAAATGTTTGAATTCTATAAGTTCTGAAATGTAATCTGGGACTATTCCAGACAATAAACTGCAGTGAGTGCAGCATCCATTTAGTGAGAAAAAAACCCAACTTTCCTTATTCAAATTCATTCCAGTAGTATTCTGCTCTTACTAGGATGCAGCAGTTTTCTAGTTTGGCAGATAGTTCTGGAGGAAATCACTGAAGAAATGAACACACTGAAAATAATAAACAGCGCAATTAAAATTGGGTCCTCATAGGACTTTATCCTACTCGGGCCCTAATAATAATAATAATAATAAATAATAATAATAATTGTTGTGTGGGCCGCCCGAAGAGGAGGTACTGCTGGCCAACGCCAGAGGGCGCCCTGCCTGTTTTCGGGTTTCAGGCAAAAGAGGGCGCAGTGGCCACCCAGGAGCCAGGACTGACAGCTGTCAGTAATTATCATCAGCTTCACTATAAAAGCCTGGAGGAGACACCGCATCTCTGCCGAGATATCAGCTTACCTCACAGGTAAACACTCAGCCGTGGTTTTGTGTCATACAACTTTCTGAACATTTGCAGGCGTACCTGTTTGACTGGTCAGCAGCTGGAAGCTGGGAGGAGACGACGTCTTCGCTCCTCGGATAAGTAGTCCTTCAGACGCTGCACGTTTTTGTTCCTGTGTGACTGTGATTGAGAGGTGGAGGTGTTTCCCACCCTTAACCTGTTTTTGTTCCTGCCAGCAGTACCGGATCTGACAGCTGGAAGCAGAGGCCACCTGGGGACTCGGGACTTGGCGGCTTCGGTATACTGCAGGTCTTCGTTGGCGGGGGAACCTTGTGGGCCCCGGCTCTTCTCTGGATAGGCGTCTCCTACCCTCGGGCCTGCCCACACGTCACTTATTGTATCTTGTGATTGATTGTCTAAAAGCAGTATTCGACCTGTTGTGCACATTTGCTGCAATAAATTGTATTTATTGGATTATCTATTGACCGTTCATTTGCGCCCCCTGTTGTGGGTCCGTGCATTACACTTTCCCCAACAGGATATCTCGGCCAACGTCATGGATCCCGAGGGGCACAACCCACCCGTTGAACAGTCAATGGAGACGCAAGGTGCACAGGCTTCTGCAGGAGGAATAATGGGTGAGTTGCAGCAATTCTGGGCCGCCTTCACTGCTCGGTTGGATTTGGTAACCGAGCAGAAAGTACTACTCAATCGTAGGTTGGAGGCTCTCACCGCACAGGTGGAAGCGCGTGCACAGGGTGCGGGTGCTGCTCCTCCTCCTGCCGACCTGTTGCAGAACAAGGACCCTCCAGTGGTCGTTCAACGGACCCCCCCCCCATCCCCTGAAGCATACATAAGTCCCCCGGAGCTGTATGGAGGCTGTGTAGAGACGTGCGCGGACTTCTTAATGCAGTGCTCGCTCGTCTTCGCTCAGCATCCAGTAATGTACGCGTCAGACTCCAGCAGGGTGGCTTATGTTGTCAATTTGCTTCGAGGTGAGGCACGCGCCAGGGCTACGGCGCTTTGGGAGCAGAATTCACGGCTCCTAACGACATACACTGGGTTCGTACGGGAATTCAGACAAGTGTTTGATCACCCTAATCGAGGTGAATCTGCTTCCACTCTGCTGCTGTCCATTCGACAGGGGCGTCGGAGCGCTGCAGAGTATGCAGTCGACTTCCGTGTCGCGGCTCCGAGGGCCGGCTGGAATACGGTAGCTCTCCGCGCCGCCTTCGTAAATGGACTGTCTTTGGTCCTGAAGGAGCACCTGGTGGGTAGAGATGAGCCGCGGGATTTAGACAGGCTTATTGATTTGGTCATACGTTTAGACAACAGATTGGAAGAACGTCGACGGGAGTGAGACGAAGGACGTGGCCGGGCACGCGCCGCCCCTCTCCCTTCCCGGTCCGAAGCAGCCCCGCCTTCCCCATGCTCCAGAGCCAGAATGCTCCGTGTGACGACAGCTCCCCCTGCTGACGAAGCTACGGACACGAGCAGCGCCAAAATAAAATTAGAAAACAGACAGAGGAGGCTGGCCCGCGGAGAGTGCTTTTTCTGTGGCTCTAATGAGCATTTGCAGAAACAATGCCCCAAGCGGTTAAACACCAACGCTCACCCTTAGAGACTGGGCTAAGGGTGGGCCATAACACACACGCGGGTACTGCACGAAAATCCGCACGAATCCCAGTTGTGATCCTCTGTGGGGATTTAACCCTTCAAGCCCCAGCACTAATCGACACAGGGTCAGAAGGGAATCTGCTAGATAGCAGCAGAAGTAGGGCAGAAGTAGGGCTCCCCCTAGTGGCCCTTACTTCACCAGTGAGGGTACGGGCACTAGATGGCACCCTCCTTCCACTAATAACACACCAGACACAGCCCTTAACATTGGTTGTGTCTGGAAACCACAGGGAGGAGATCGTGTTCTTCGTAACACCTACCTCCAGAGTTATTTTGGGCTATCCATGGATTAGTAAGCACAATCCCCGGATCGACTGGTCGTCTGGGATTGTGGCTCAATGGAGCGAAGCCTGCCACCGGGAGTGTTTAAGATCCTCGGTCCCACCCGGTGTGACTGCTAAAGAGGAGGTTCGAGTCCCTACCAATCTCACGGCGGTGACAGCTGAGTACCACGATCTTGCTGACGTTTTCAGCAAAGATCTGGCACTCACGCTTCCCCCGCATCGACCGTATGATTGTGCCATTGATTTGATCCTGGGCGCTGAGTTTCCGTCTAGCAAACTGTACAACCTCTCACGCCCCGAGCACAAATCGATGGAGACCTACATCCGGGACTCTTTAGCTGCCGGGCTGACCTGGAACTCTTCCTCCCCGTTAGGTGCTGGTTTCTTTTTTGTGGGCAAGAAGGACGGCGGACTCCGTCCATGCATTGATTTTAGAGGGCTGAACAAGATCACGGTTCGCAACCGATACCCGTTGCCCCTATTAGATTCAGTGTTCACGGCCCTGCATGGAGCCAAAATATTTACAAAATTGGATCTTAGGAATGCGTATCACCTGGTTCGGATCCGGAAGGGAGACGAATGGAAGACAGCATTTAACACCCCGTTAGGTCATTTTGAGTACCTGGTCATGCCGTTCGGCCTCACTAACGCCCCCGCGACGTTCCAAGCATTGGTAAACGACGTCTTGCGGGATTTCCTGCATCGGTTCGTCTTCGTATACCTAGACGATATCCTCATCTTCTCCCCGGATCCTGAGACTCATGTGCAGCATGTAAGTCAGGTCCCGCAGCGGTTGTTGGAGAACCGGCTGTTTGTGAAGGGTGAGAAGTGCGAGTTCCACCGTACTTCTTTGTCCTTCCTGGGGTTCATCATCTCCACCAACTCCGTGGCCAACGATCCGGCCAAGGTAGCGGCGGTGAGAAATTGGCCCCAACCGGCAAGCCGTAGGAAGCTGCAACAGTTCCTCGGCTTCGCTAATTTCTATCGGAGGTTTATCAAGGGCTATAGTCAGGTTGTTGGTCCCCTTACTGCCCTGACCTCCCCAAAAGTTCCCTTCACCTGGTCGGATCGGTGCGAAGCCGCTTTTAGGGAGTTGAAATGCCGGTTCTCTACTGCGCCAGTTCTGGTGCAGCCCGATCCTAGCCGGCAGTTTGTTGTGGAAGTAGATGCCTCTGACTCAGGGATAGGAGCCGTGCTGTCCCGGAGCGGGGAGTCCGATAAGGTTCTCCACCCCTGTGCCTATTTCTCCCGCAGGTTGACCCCGGCAGAGCAGAATTATGACGTCGGCAATCGGGAGCTCCTAGCGGTGAAGGAGGCCCTGGAGGAGTGGAGACACTTGTTGGAGGGAGCTGTGGTTCCATTCACGGTTTTTACTGACCATCGGAACCTGGAGTATATTCGGACCGCTAAGCGTCTGAACCCCAGGCAAGCCCGTTGGTCTCTATTTTTTGGACGTTTTGACTTCAGGATCATCTATCGCCCCGGGACCAAGAACCAGCGGTCAGATGCACTGTCCCGGGTGCATGAAGAAGAAGTCAAAACGGAGCTGTCGGATCCACCAGAAAACATAATCCCGGAGTCCACTATCGTCACCACACTGACGTGGGACGTGAAGAACATCGTCAGGGAGGCCCTGACGCGACACCCGGACCCTGGCGGTGGACCACCTAACCGTTTGTACGTCCCACCAGATGCTAGGACTGCAGTTTTGGACTTCTGTCATGGTTCTAAGCTCACCTGCCATCCAGGGGTGCGAAGGACCGTGGCAGTTGTCAGGCAGCGGTTCTGGTGGGCATCTTTGGAAGCCGACATCTGGGAGTATGTCCGGGCCTGTACCACCTGTGCCAGGGGCAAGGCAGTCCACCAACCGGAGAAGGGACTCCTCCAGCCGCTGCCAGTGCCTCGTCGCCCCTGGTCCCACATCGGCCTGGACTTCGTCACGGGTCTCCCTGTGTTCCAGGGAATGACAACCATCCTGACGATAGTGGACCGGTTCTCCAAGGCGGCAAACTTTGTGGCCCTCCCGAAGCTCCTGACGGCCCAGGAGACTGCAGACCTCCTGGTCCACCACATCATACGTCTGCATGGTATCCCTGCAAACATCGTCTCGGATCATGGTCCCCAGTTCTCCTCGCAAGTCTGGAGGAGTTTCTGTAGGGAACTGGGGGCCACCGTGAGCCTTTCGTCCGGGTACCACCCAGAGACCAACGGACAAGCAGAGCGGGCTAATCAAGAGCTGGAACAGGCCCTACGGTGTATGACCTCCGTGCATCCGACGGCCTGGAGTCGACATCTGGCCTAGATCGAGTACGCTCATAACAGTCAAGTTTCATCAGCAACCGGCCTCTCCCCATTTGAAGCGTGTTTGGGGAACCAGCCCCCATTGTTTCTGGCTGTGGAGGGAGAGTTCGGGGTTCCCTCGGTCCAGGCCCACCTCAGGAGGTGCCGTCGGGTGTGGTGAACAGCCCGCTCTGCCCTGCTGAAAGCCCGGACGAGGGCAAAGAGCCATGCAGACCATCGACGCGCCCCGGCCCCAGAATATCAGCCCGGGCAGGAGGTCTGGCTGTCAATAAAGAACATTCCTCTGGATTATCTATTGACCGTTCATTTGCGCCCCCTGTTGTGGGTCCGTGCATTACACTTTCCCCAACAAATAATAATAATAATAAACAGCGCAATTACAACAGGGTGCTCGTAGAACTTTTTCCTACTGGGCCTTAATAATAATAAATAATAATAATAAACAGCGCAATTACAATAGGGTCCTCGTAGGACTTTTTCCTACCTGGACCCTAATAAGAATAATAAGAATAAACAGCACAATTACAATAGGGTCCTCGTAGGACTTTTTCCTACTCTGGCCTTAATAATAATAAATAATAATAATAAACAGCGCAATTACAATAGGGTCCTTGGAAGACTTTTCCTACTAGGGCCTTAATAATAATAAATAATAATAATAAACAGCACAATTACAATAGGGTCCTTGTAGGAATTTTTACTACTCGGGACCTAATAAGAATAATAATAATAAACAGCGCAATTAAAATTGGGTCCTCGTAGGACTTTATCCTACTCAGGCGCTAATAATAATAATAATAATAATAATAATAATAAACAGCGCAATTAAAATTGGGTCCTCGTAGGACTTTATCCTACTCGGGCCCTAATGATAATAATAATAAATAATAATAATAATAAACAGCGCAATTAAAATTGGGTCCTCATAGGACTTTTTCCTAATAGGACCTTAATAATAATAATAATAATAATAATAATAATAATAATAATAAACAGCGCAATTACAACAGGGTCCTCGTAGGAATTTTTCCTACTCGGGCCCAATAAGAATAATAATAACAAACAGAGCAATTACAATAGGGTCCTCGTGGGACTTTTTCCTACTCGGGCCCTAATAAATCAATCAATCAATCAATTTTTTTATATAGCGCCAAATCACAACAAACAGTTGCCCCAAGGCGCTTTATATTGTAAGGCAAGGCCATACAATAATTATGTAAAACCCCAACGGTCAAAACGACCCCCTGTGAGCAAGCACTTGGCTACAGTGGGAAGGAAAAACTCCCTTTTAACAGGAAGAAACCTCCAGCAGAACCAGGCTCAGGGAGGGGCAGTCTTCTGCTGGGACTGGTTGGGGCTGAGGGAGAGAACCAGGAAAAAGACATGCTGTGGAGGGGAGCAGAGATCGATCACTAATGATTAAATGCAGAGTGGTGCATACAGAGCAAAAAGAGAAAGAAACAGTGCATCATGGGAACCCCCCAGCAGTCTACGTCTATAGCAGCATAACTAAGGGATGGTTCAGGGTCACCTGATCCAGCCCTAACTATAAGCTTTAGCAAAAAGGAAAGTTTTAAGCCTAATCTTAAAAGTAGAGAGGGTAATAATAATAAATAATAATAATAATACTAATAATAATAATAAACAGCACAATTAAAATTGGGTCCTCGTAGGACTTTATCGTACTCGGGCCCTAATAATAATAATAATAAATAATAATAATAATAAACAGCGCAATTACAATAGGGTCCTACTCAGGCCCGAATAAGTAATAAGTAATAATAATAACAACTAGGACTGCAAGCAGTCATATACAGGCCCTCGTTCCGTGCAACCGCCTACCCAGGGCAGTGTGTTCTCTTGTGACCACATGTGGGCATGTGCATGCAGGGGCAACCACTCATCACACAGTTAAAATTTTAAACAAATCACACAATGCATGAAGGAGTTATGACATGTTGATGGTTCATCCACTAGGGGGTGCTCAGTGTACAAACAGAGGGGCCAGGTGTGTTGAGGGTCCAACCGTCATCATACATGTGAAGTTTCAAGTCAATCAGGCAAAGCCTGAAGGAGTTATCATGACTTGATGTTCCATGGTGAAGGGTCAAAATGGCGGCACCATAGCGGCCACACCCTTCAACATAGAGAAAAGCTTTCGATAACTTTTGGTTAGTATCATCTGTGGATGCTGTTAAATAAATTTGAAGTGCATTGGACAAGATCCCTAGGAGGAGTTCGTTCAAATACAACATGTGGAAATCACGCCAAAATGACAAGAAAATTCTAAATGGCTGACTTCCTGTTTGGAGTAGACCCATGGTGCAAGAGACTTTTTTGTACGTCTATGCAAGTCACACGTGTACCAATTTTCATCTCCCTACACCAAAAAAAACCTATGGGAAGGGTTTTTTGAAATTTTCAAGGGGGCGCTATTGAGGCACTTTGCACCGCCCATGGGCGAGGCCCCTATGAATTGTAAGAGGTTGTCAGGCTTGACCTGTGTATAAATTTTCATGATGATATGACAAAATTAAAGCCGTCAAAAAGAAGAACGTAATTTCATGGCGAAGGGGCGATATTCGGTACGCCACCACAAAGAAGCCGTTACTTGTAAGTTCACGGCGATCATCGCCTATGTTCACCAACTTGTTCTGCATGTTTTAGAAGTGGAAGGAAGTTGATGGTGTTAAGTATGTGACATCAGTACCTGTTTAAGTATAATGTTCCATGGCGAAGGGTCAAACTGGCGGCACCATAGTGGCCACACCCTTCGACATAAAGAAAAGCTTTCGATAACTTTTGGTCAGTATCGTCTGTGGATGATGTGGAATAAATTTGAAGTGCATTGGACAAAATCCCTAGGAGGAGTTCGTTCAAATACAACATGTGGAAATCACGCCAAAATGAGAAGAAAATTCAAAATGGCCGACTTCCTGTTTGGAGTAGACCCATGGTGCAAGAGACTTTTTTGTACGTCTATGCAAGTCACACAAGTGTACCAATTTTCATCTCCCTACTCCAAAAAAACCCCTATGTGGAGGGGTTTTTGAAAGTTTCAAGGGGGTGCTATTGAGGCATTTAGTCCCGCCCATGGGCGACGCCCCTATGAATTGTAAGAGGTTGTCGTGCTCGACCTGTGTATCAATTTTCATGATGATGTGACAAAATTAAAGCCGTCAAAAGGAAGAACATAATTTCATGTCGAATGGGCAATATTCGGTACGCCACCACACGGATGCCGTTACTCGTAACTTCACAGCATTCATCGCCTATGTTCACCAATTTGTTCTGCATGTTTTAGAAGTGGAATGAAGTTGATTGGGTTAAGTATGTGACATCAGGACCTGTTAAAGTAAAAATAGGACATTTCCCACCACCACCGGGGGGAGCTATGGCGCAGGTGGGAACTTAAGATATGTAGACGTTCAGGACGGAGCCCTCATCATGTCCAGCAAGTTTGAAGGATCTACGATGAAGTATGTGGGCGTGACAGCCGTTCGAAGTGAAATGGCGTGCTCCGAAAAGCTAGCCAAAGTTTGACGACCCCTAGCAGTCACGCCTTTTGACTTAATTAGAATCTTTTGATAACTTTTGATCACCATTGTGTTGTGATGATTTTGACCAAATTTGAAGACAATCGGATGAAATCCCTAGGACGAGTTCGTTCAAATGTAAGTAGTGGAAATGGCCAAAAATTGCAAAAATTTGCTCAAAATCGAAAGTTAAAATGGCTGACTTCCTGTCGATATTTCACCATGACAGTAAGAGACTTTTTTGTGCGTCCTGGCATGGTAAATATGTGTACCGAATTTCGTGAGGCTACGACGAAAAAAGCCCAATTCCGAGGGGTTTTTGAAAATTTCTAGGGGGCGCTATTTCGCGATTTTTCTGCGACCATGTGCGACGCCCCCAAAATATCGAATTTCGGATCTGGCCGGACGACTTTGGAAAGTTTGTTGAGTTTTTGAGCATGGCAAGAGGCCGAAATTTCAATTTCAAGAGTGAGAATAATAATAATAATAATAATAATAATAATAATAATAATAATAAACAGCGCAATTAAAACAGGGTGCTCATAGAACTTTTTCCTACTCGGGCCTTAATAATAATAAATAATAAACAGCGCATTTACAATAGGGTGTTTCTGGGACTTTTTCCTACTGTGGCCCTAATAAGAATAATAAGAATAAGAATAATAAACAGCGCAATTACAATAGGGTTCTCGTAGGAATTTTTCCAACTCGGGCCCTAATAAGAATAAGAATAATAATAAGGAGCGCAATTACAATAGGATCCTCGTGGGACTTTTTCCTACTCGAAGACTTCGAGACGTAAACATCCGAGGAGTTCTGGGTTATCCGAGTGTGAGCAGCGTGAGAAGAGGCAAAAGAAACTTTGAAAACTTATTTTTTTCTTCGGAATCGGACTAAACGGACAATGGCTATGGATTAAAATACAACGTAAAAAAAAGGATATTGGACCTTGGACTTATGTAAAACAGTAACTTTCAGCGCAGTTTGGGACCGGGGCTAGCGGTTAGCCACGCTGCTACCAGGTGAGGTACCAAGCAGGGTAAACAGCCGAAGACGAAATCACTACAAAATGGGACCAAAGAAAAGCTCGGTGGTGGAGGAGTCAGAGGAGGTTAAAAAGGCGCTTGAGTTAGTGTCACTGGACGTAGATGACATAAAGAATAAGCAGGACAAGATACTCAAGCTAGTGGAGGAAGTCGCGCGACTACGAGCCTTATTAGAGGACAAGGACAAGAGGATCGAGGCTCTCGAGAAGAGAGTTGAGGACTTGGAGCAGTACTCAAGGATTAACGATGTGGTTGTGACTGGTTTAAAGATTAAACCCCGCTCATATGCCCACGCAGTGGCTGCGGGCAGTGATCTCGAACCTGGCGAGATGGAGGAGAGCTCTGTGGAACAACAGGTCGCCGCGTTCCTGGCGTCCAGGGACATTGATTTGGACGTAAACTGTCTTGAAGCTTGTCACCCTCTCCCTACGAAGAAAGGCGCTCCTCCTGTGCTTATCATGAAGTTTCTCAACAGAAAGGATAAGGTCACATTGTTGAGGTAAGGATGAAAATTGAAAGGTACGAATGTTTACTTGAAAGATCACTTAACAAAAACAAATGCAGACGTTGCTAAAAAAGCCAGATACTTAAGGAAAACAAACAAAATTCAGAATACATAGGTCAGAAATTGTAAAGTCTTCATTAAACTGAATGGGTCTCCTGAAGTAGCTAAGGTGCTGCTGGTTATTAAGGACATAAAAGAGCTGGAAAAATATGAAATATGAGTCAATAATCAATCAATCAATCAATTTTTTATATATAGCGCCAAATCACAACAAACAGTTGCCCCAAGGCGCTTTATATTGTAAGGCAAGGCCATACAATAATTATGTAAAACCCCAACGGTCAAAACGACCCCCTGTGAGCAAGCACTTGGCTACAGTGGGAAGGAAAAACTCCCTTTTAACAGGAAGAAACCTCCAGCAGAACCAGGCTCAGGGAGGGGCAGTCTTCTGCTGGGACTGGTTGGGGCTGAGGGAGAGAACCAGGAAAAAGACATGCTGTGGAGGGGAGCAGAGATTGATCACTAATGATTAAATGCAGAGTGGTGCATACAGAGCAAAAAGAGAAAGAAACAGTGCATCATGGGAACCCCCCAGCAGTCTACGTCTATAGCAGCATAACTAAGGGATGGTTCAGGGTCACCCGATCCAGCCCTAACTATAAGCTTTAGCAAAAAGGAAAGTTTTAAGCCTAATCTTAAAAGTAGAGAGGGTGTCTGTCTCCCTGATCTGAATTGGGAGCAGGGTTCCACAGGAGAGGAGCCTGAAAGCTGAAGGCTCTGCCTCCCATTCTACTCTTACAAACCCTAGGAACTACAAGTAAGCCTGCAGTCTGAGAGCGAAGCGCTGTATTGGGGTGATATGGTACTACGAGGTCCCTAAGATAAGATGGGACCTGATTATTCAAAACCTTATAAGTAAGAAGAAGAATTTTAAATTCTATTCTAGAATTAACAGGAAGCCAATGAAGAGAGGCCAATATGGGTGAGATATGCTCTCTCCTTCTAGTCCCCGTCAGTATTCTAGCTGCAGCATTTTGAATTAACTGAAGGCTTTTTAGGGAACTTTTAGGACAACCTGATAATAATGAATTACAATAGTCCAGCCTAGAGGAAATAAACGCATGAATTAGTTTTTCAGTATCAGTATCATCTGCGTAACAATGAAAATTTAAGCAATGCTGTCTAATAATACTGCCTAAGGGAAGCATGTATAAAGTGAATAAAATTGGTCCTAGCACAGAACCTTGTGGAACTCCATAATTAACCTTAGTCTGTGAAGAAGATTCCCCATTTACATGAACAAATTGTAATCTATTAGATAAATATGATTCAAACCACCGCAGCGCAGTGCCTTTAATACCTATGGCATGCTCTAATCTCTGTAATAAAATTTTATGGTCAACAGTATCAAAAGCAGCACTGAGGTCTAACAGAACAAGCACAGAGATAAGTCCACTGTCTGAGGCCATAAGAAGATCATTTGTAACCTTCACTAATGCTGTTTCTGTACTATGATGAATTCTAAAACCTGACTGAAACTCTTCAAATAGACCATTCCTCTGCAGATGATCAGTTAGCTGTTTTACAACTACCCTTTCAAGAATTTTTGAGAGAAAAGGAAGGTTGAAGATTGGCCTATAATTAGCTAAGATAGCTGGGTCAAGTGATGGCTTTTTAAGTAATGGTTTAATTACTGCCACCTTAAAAGCCTGTGGTACATAGCCAACTAATAATGATAGATTGATCATATTTAAGATCGAAGCATTAAATAATGGTAGGACTTCCTTGAGCAGCCTGGTAGGAATGGGGTCTAATAGACATGTTGATGGTTTGGATGAAGTAACTAATGAAAATAACTCAGACAGAACAATCTGAGAGAAAGAGTCTAACAGCTACAGCATCCAAAGTTGTCTTCAATGAAGATGTAAAACTATTGACGAGATACTCTATCTCACTTACAGAGTTTAGGTAGCTACTCTGCTCTGTGTTGGTATATGGCATTAGAGAACATAAAGAAGGAATCATATCCTTAAACCTAGTTACAGCGCTTTCTGAAAGACCTCTAGTGTAATGAAACTTATTCCCCACTGCTGGGTAGTCCATCAGAGTAAATGTAAATGTTATTAAGAAATGATCAGACAGAAGGGAGTTTTCAGGGAATACTGTTAAGTCTTCAATTTCCATACCATAAGTCAGAACAAGATCTAAGATATGATTAAAGTGGTGGGTGGACTCATTTACATTTTGAGCAAAGCCAATTGAGTCTAATAATAGATTAAATGCAGTGTTGAGGCTGTCATTCTCAGCATCTGTGTGGATGTTAAAATCGCCCACTATAATTATCTTATCTGAGCTAAGCACTAAGTCAGACAAAAGTTCTGAAAATTCACAGAGAAACTCACAGTAACGACCAGGAGGACGATAGATAACAACAAATAAAACTGGTTTTTGGGACTTCCAATTTGGATGGACAAGACTAAGAGTCAAGCTTTCAAATGAATTAAAGCTCTGTCTGGGTTTTTGATTAATTAATAAGCTGGAATGGAAGATTGCTGCTAATCCTCCGCCTCGGCCGGTGCTACGAGCGTTCTGGCAGTTAGTGTGACTCGGGGGTGTTGACTCATTTAAACTAACATATTCATCCTGCTGTAACCAGGTTTCTGTAAGGCAGAATAAATCAATATGTTGATCAATTATTATATCATTTACTAACAGGGACTTAGAAGAGAGAAACCTAATGTTTAATAGACCACATTTAACTGTTTTAGTCTGTGGTGCAGTTGAAGGTGCTATATTATTTTTTCTTTTTGAATTTTTATGCTTAAATAGATTTTTGCTGGTTATTGGTGGTCTGGGAGCAGGCACCGTCTCTACGGGGATGGGGTAATGAGGGGATGGCAGGGGGAGAGAAGCTGCAGAGAGGTGTGTAAGACTACAACTCTGCTTCCTGGTCCCAACCCTGGATAGTCACGGTTTGGAGGATTTAAGAAAATTGGCCAGATTTCTAGAAATGAGAGCTGCTCCATCCAAAGTGGGATGGATGCCGTCTCTCCTAACAAGACCAGGTTTTCCCCAGAAGCTTTGCCAATTATCTATGAAGCCCACCTCATTTTTTGGACACCACTCAGACAGCCAGCAATTCAAGGAGAACATGCGGCTAAACATGTCACTCCCGGTCTGATTGGGGAGGGGCCCAGAGAAAACTACAGAGTCCGACATTGTTTTTGCAAAGTTACACACCGATTCAATGTTAATTTTAGTGACCTCCAATTGGCGTAACCGGGTGTCATTACTGCTGACGTGAATTACAATCTTACCAAATTTACGCTTAGCCTTAGCCAGCAGTTTCAAATTTCCTTCAATGTCGCCTGCTCTGGCCCCCGGAAGACAATTGACTATGGTTGCTGGTGTCGCTAACTTCACGTTTCTCAAAACAGAGTCGCCAATAACCAGAGTTTGATCCTCGGCGGGTGTGTCGTCGAGTGGGGAAAAACGGTTAGAAATGTGAACGGGTTGGCGGTGTACACGGGGCTTCTGTTTAGGGCTACGCTTCCTCCTCACAGTCACCCAGTCGGCCTGCTTTCCCGGCTGCTCGGGATCTGCCAGGGGGGAACTAACGGTGGCTAAGCTACCTTGGTCCGCACCGACTACAGGGGCATGGCTAGCTGTAGAATTTCCACGGTGCGGAGCCGAGTCTCCAATTCGCCCAGCCTGGCCTCCAAAGCTACGAATAAGCTACACTTATTACAAGTACCGTTACTGCTAAAGGAGGCAGAGGAATAACTAAACATTTCACACGCAGAGCAGAAAAGTGCGGGAGAGACAGGAGAAGCCGCCATGCTAAATCGGCTAAGAGCTAGTAGCTATGCTAAGCTAGCGGATTCCTAAAAACACGCAAAGTGAATAATGTGTAAATAATTTAGAGGTGATTCAGCAGAAGGAGTGCTTTAGTTAAGGCACGTAAAGATTACACTGGGAAACAAATCGTAATCTAGATAACTAGATCAATCTAACTGCGCAGATTAAACAGCTAACAGATACAGCAAAACACCGCTGTGCTCCGGAACAGGAAGTGATACAATACCGCAGTGAGAGCCAACCACCAGTAGAGGCAAGCGAGAAGCGTTTTCCTACTCGGACCAGAATAATTATAATAATAATAATAATAATAAACAGAGCAACTACAATAGGGTCCTCGTAGGACGTTGTCCTTCTCGGGCCCTAATAATAATAATAATAAACAGCGCAATTACAATAGGGTCCATGTAGGACTTTTTCCTACTCGGGCCCTAATAATTAATAAATAAATAAATAAATAATAATAATAATAATGAACAGCGCAATTACAATAGGGTCGTCATAGGACGTTGTCCTACTCGGGCCCTAATAATAATTAATAATAATATTAATAAACAGCACAATTACAATAGGGTCCTCATAGGTCTTTTTCCTACTCGGGCTCTAATAATAATAATAATAATAGCAATAAACAGTTCAATTACAATAGGGTCCTCATAGAACTTTTTCCTACTCGGGCCCTAATAATAATAATAATAATAATAATAATAATAATAAACAGAGCAACTATAATAGGGTCCTTCTAGGACTTTTTTCCTACTCGGGCCCTAATAATAAATAATAATAATAATAATAATAATAATAATAATAATAATAAATAGCGCAATTACAATAGGGTCCTTGTAGGACTTTTTCCTACTCAGGCCCTAATAATAAATAAATAATAATAATAATAATAATAATAATGAACAGCGCAATTACAATAGGGTCCTCATAGGACTTTTTCCTACTCAGGCCCTAATAATAATAATAATAATAATAATAATAGCAATAAACAGTGCAATTACAATAGGGTCCTCGTAGAACTTTTTTCGACTCTGGCCCTAATAATAAATAATAATAATAATAAACAGCGCAATTACAATAGGGTCGTCATCGGACGTTGTCCTACTCTGACCCTAATAATAATAATAACAATAATAATAATAATAATAATAATAATAAATAGAGCAATTAAAATTGGGTCCTCATAGGACTTTTTCCTACTCGGGCCCTAATAATAATAATAATAATAATAATAATAAATAATGAATAATAATAATAAACAGTGCAATTACAATAGGGTCCTCGTAGAACGTTTTCCTACTCGGACCAGAATAATTATAATAATAAACAGCGCAATTACAATAGGGTCATCGTAGGCCTTTTTCCTACTCGGGCCCTAATAATAAATAATAATAATAATAAACAGAGCAACTATAATAGGGTCCTTCTAGGACTTTTTCCTACTCGGGCCCTAATAATAAATAATAATAATAATAATAATAATAATAATAATAATAATAAATAGCGCAATTACAATAGGGTCCTTGTAGGACTTTTTCCTACTCGGGGCCCTAATAATAAATAAATAATAATAATAATAATAATGAACAGCGCAATTACAATATGGTCCTCATAGGTCTTTTTCCTACTCGGGCCCTAAAAATAATAATAATAATAATAATAATAATAATACCAATAAACAGTGCAATTACAACAGGCTCCTCGTAGAACTTTTTTCTACTCGGGCCCTAATAATAATAATAATAATAATAATAATAATAAACAGAGCAACTACAATCGGGTCCTCGTAGGACGTTGTCCTTCTGGGGCCCTAATAATAATAATAATAATAATAAACAGCGCAATTACCATAGGGTCCTTGTAGGACTTTTTCCTACTTGGGCCCTAATAATAATAATAATAATAATAGCAATAAACAGTGCAATTACAATAGGGTCCTCGAAGGACGTTGTCCTTCTCGGGCCCTAATAATAATAATAATAATAATAATAATAATAAACAGCGCAATTACAATAGGGTCCTTGTAGGACTTTTTCCTACTCGGTCCCTAATAATAATAATAATAATAATAATAATAATAGCAATAAACAGTGCAATTACAATAGGGTCCTCGTAGAACGTTTTCCTACTCAGGCCCTAATAATAATAATAAATAATAATAATAATAATAATAATAATAATAATAATAATAATGAACAGCGCAATTACAATAGGGTCCTCATAGGTCTTTTTCCTACTCGGACCCTAAAAATAATAATAATAATAATAATAATAATACGAATAAACAGTGCAATTACAATAGGGTCCTCGTGGAACTTTTTCCTACTCGGGCCCTAATAATAATAATAATAACAATAAACAGAGCAACTACAATAGGGTCCTTGTAGGACTTTTTCCTACTAGGGCCGTAATAATAATAAATAATAATAATAATAATAATAATAATAATAATAATAAACAGCACAATTACAATAGGGTCCTTGTAGGACTTTTTCCTACTCGGGCCCTAATAATAAATAAATAATAATAATAATAATAATAATAATAATAATAATAATAATAATAATGAACAGCGCAATTACAATAGGGTCCTCGTAGGACGTTGTCTTACTCGGGCCCTAATAATAATTAATAATAATATTAATAATAATAATAAACAGCGCAATTACAATAGGGTCCTCATAGGTCTTTTTCCTACTCAGGCCCTAAAAATAATAATAATAATAGCAATAAACTGTGCAATTACAATAGGGTCCTCGTAGAACTTTTTCCTACTCGAGCCCTAATAATAATAATAACAATACTAATAATAATAATAATAGTAATAAACAGAGCAACTACAATCGGGTCCTCGTAGGACGGTGTCCTTCTCGGGCCCTAATAATAATAATAATAATAAACAGCACAATTACAATAGGGTCCTCATAACCCTAACCCTAACCCTAACCCTACTCGGGCCCTAATAATAATAATAATAATAATAATAATAATAGCAATAAACAGTGCAATTACAATAGGGTCCTCGTAGAACTTTTTCCTACTCGGGCCCTAATAATAATAATAATAATAATAATAATAGCAATAAACAGTGCAATTACAATAGGGTCCTCGTAGAACTTTTTCCTACTCGGGCCCTAATAATAATAATAATAATAATAATAATAGCAATAAACAGTGCAATTACAATAGGGTCCTCGTAGAACTTTTTCCTATTCGGGCCCTAATAATAATAATAATAATAATAACAGCAATAAACAGTGCAATTACAATAGGGTCCTCGTAGAACTTTTTTCAACTCTGGCCCTAATAATAAATAATAATAATAATAATAAACAGCGCAATTACAATAGGGTCGTCATCGGACGTTGTCCTACTCTGGCCCTAATAATAATAATAACAATAATAATAATAATAATAATAAACAGAGCAATTAAAATTGGGTCCTCATAGGACTTTTTCCTACTCGGGCCCTAATAATAATAATAATAATAATAATAATAATAAATAATGAATAATAATAATAAACAGTGCAATTACAATAGGGTCCTCGTAGGACGTTTTCCTTCTCTGGCCCTAATAATAATAATAATAATAAACAGCGCAATTACAATAGGGTCCTTGTAGGACTTTTTCCTACTCGGGCCCTAATAATAATAATAATAATAATAATAATAATAATAGCAATAAACAGTGCAATTACAATAGGGTCCTCGTAGGACGTTTTCCTTCTCTGGCCCTAATAATAATAATAATAATAAACAGCGCAATTACAATAGGGTCCTCGTAGAACGTTTTCCTACTCGGGCCCTAATAATAATAATAATAATAATAATAATAATAGCAATAAACAGTGCAATTACAATAGGTTCCTCATAGAACATTTTCCTATTTGGGCCCTAATAATAATAATAATAGCAATAAACAGTGCAATTACAATAGGGTCCTCGTAGGACTTTTTCCTACTCGGGCCCTAAAAATAATAATAATAATAATAATAGCAATAAACAGTGCAATTACAATAGGGTCCTCGTAGAACTTTTTCATACTCGGGCCCTAATAATAATAATAATAATAATAATAAACAGAGCAACTACAATCGGGTCCTCGTAGGACGTTGTCCTTCTCGGGCCCTAATAATAATAATAATAATAATAATAATAATAATAATAAACAGCGCAAATACAATAGGGTCCTCGTAGGACTTTTTCCTATTCAGGCCATAATAAATAATAATAATAATAATAATGGGCGGCACGGTGACTTAGTGGTTAGCACTGTTGCCTCACAGCGAGAAGGTTCAATTTCCGTGGTCTTTCTGTGTGGAGTTTGCATGTTCTCCCCGTGTCTGCGTGGGTTTCCTCCGGGTGCTCCGGTTTCCTCCCACTTCCAAAGACATGCGGGTTAGGTGGATTGGAATCTTTAAAATTATCCGTAGGTGTGTGTGTGGGTGTGTCTGTGTTTGTTTGTCTGTCTGTGGCCCTGTGACAGACTGGCGTCCTGTCCTGGGTGTACCGCACCTCGCACTCTATGGCTGCTGGGATAGGCTCCAGCCCCCGCGACCCTTAATTGGACTAAGCGGTAGCAGATGAATGAATGAATGAATGAATGAATAATAATAATAATAATAATAATAAACAGCGCAATTACAATAGGGTGCTCGTAGGATTTTTTCCTACTCGGGCCCTAATAATAATAATAACAGCACAATTACAACAGGATCCTCGTAAATGGTAAATGGACTGCATTTATTTCAGGCTTTTCCATCTGCATCAGATGCTCAAAACGCTTTACAATAATGCCTCACATTCACCCCGATGTCAGGGTGCTGCCATACAAGACGTTCACTACACACTGGAAGCAATAGGGGATTAAAGACCTTGCCCAAGGGCCCTTAGTGATTTTCCAGTCAGGCTGGGATTTGAACTGAGGATCTTCTGATCTCAAGCTCAATGCCTTAACCACTAGACATCACCTCCCCCACTTTGTCCTACTTGGGCCCTAATAATAAACAGCACAATTACAATAGGGTCCTCGTAGGACTTTGTCCTACATGGGCCCTCATAAATAATAATAATAATCATAAACAGCACAATTACAATATGGTCCTCATTGGACTGTTTCCTATTTGGGCCCTAAATACACAAATATAAATACCAGACATACTGGTTTACTGTCTACTGCTGTTGCTCTCCTTCCTGGCCTCTGTCTTCCTGTTACTCCTCCTCCCCCTGAGTGAGGAGTTGTACAGTCTAATTGCATGAGGGACAAAGGAGTTATTCAGTCTGTTGGTCCTGCACTTGGGAAGGAGCAGTCTGTGGCTGAAAAGGCTCCCCTGGTTGCTGATGACGGTGTGCAGAGGCTGACTGGCATTGTCCATAATGTCCAGCAGTTTGTCCAGTGTTCTCTTCTCTGCCACCATCACCAGAGAGTCCAGCTTCATGCCAACCACAGAGCCAGCCCGCTTGATCAGTTTGTCCAGCCTGGATATGTCTTTCTTGGATGTGCTCCCCCCCCCCAGCACAGCACGGTGTAAGAGGATGCTGGCTACTATGTACTGGTAGAACATCCGCAGGAGTTTCCTGCATATGTTAAACAACCACAGCCTGCTCTGTCCCTTCCTGTACAAGTGGTTAGTGTGGGTTGTCCGGTCCAGTTTGCTATCCAGCCACAGCCTGAGGTACTTGTAGGACTCCACAGCCTCCACCTCAACTCCCTGGATCAGAACTGGTCGTGGTCTTCTGAGCTTCCGAAAGCCAATGACCAGCTCCTTTGTCTCCGTGGTGTTGAGCTGTCGATGTTTTGTGTGGCACCAGGCAGCAAAGTCCTTCACTAGGCTCCTGTCCTCCTCCTCTCTGTCATCCCTGATGCATCCAACAATGGGTGTCATCTGCAAACATCTGGATGCGACACAGCGCTCAGAGTTGTGAAAGATGGAATATTCCATTTAACCCATCCTTAAATGGAACATTCCATCTTACACCTCATGAAAGATTCTCGCCCTTGCACCCATAAACATTCATTATTTGTTTTAACAACTAAATAGATCCTTGTCATTTGATATTAAGAATGGTCTTAGCAATGGGTCACCCCACTGAATCTGTTCTGCTTGAGGTTTCTTCCTGACTGCTGTCTCAGGCGGGTTAACAAGGTCAGTCCTTAAATAAGCAAAGCTCCTTGAAGAAGCTCTGCTGTGGTTTGGCTCAATATAATGAATGCAAATGTGAGCAGATGAGTGTGAATGTGAAGGGGTGAGTGTGAGCGGGTGAATGCAAGTGTGAGCGGGTGACTGAGTGTGAGTAGGTGAATGCGAATGTGAGTAGATGAATGTGAGTGTGAACAGGTGACTGTGAGTATAAGCAGGTGAATATGAGTGTGAGCGGTTGAATGCAAGTGTGAGTGGGTGAATGTGAGTGAATGGGTGAGTGTGAACAGGTGAATGTGAGTGGGTGAATGTGAATGTGAGTGGTTGAGTGTGAATGGGTGAATATGAGTGTGAGCAGGTGAATATGAGTGTGAATTAGTGTGTGCGAAAGCGTGAATGCGAGTGTGAGTGGGTGAATGCAAGTGTGAGCTGGTGAATGTGAATGTGTGACTCCGAGTGTGAGCGGGTGAATATGAATGGGTGAATGTGAGTGTGAGCAGGTGAATGGGTGAATGTGAACAGGTGAATGTGAGTGTGAGCATGTGAATGTGATTGTGAGCAGGTGAATGTGAGTGTGAGCAGGAGAATTTGAGTGTGAACAGGTGAATGTGAGTGTGAACGGGTGAATATGAATGCGAACAGGTGAATGTGAGCGAGTGAATGTGAGTGTGAGCAGGTGAATGTGAGTGTGAACAGGTGAATGGGATTGTGAATGGATGAGTGTGAATAAGTGAATGCAAGTGTGAGCAAGTGAATGTGAAAGGGTAAATGTAAGTGCGAGCAGGTGAATATGAACGGGTGAATGTGAGTGCGAGCAGGTTAATGTGAGCGTGAGCGGGTGTGTGTGAACTGGTGAGCGTGAGGTGTGATTCAAGCTTCTGTTGAAATCAGTCAAATTGTGGTAGTGACACTTACATCTGTGAACCCTCCCCCCCCCCCACTCACCGCTCCAGACATCCAGCTGGCAAACTCGCTGCTCACATATGCTGCTAGGTTTGCGATTTCTGCTGGTTTTCCAAGACGACCAACTGGGATCCGACCAATCATTGTTTTCCAGAAGGTGCCTGTGGGGTCCAGACGGCTGAACGCCCCCTGAAGACAACGAGAATCAGATAGACAAGAGGACAACAGAACATAAACACAGACATTGGACACCTGGATGGTACCTTGGTTCTGATTGGTCCAGGCTGGATGATGTTAAACCTAAGGCCATAGTGCCCCCATTCTGCTGCCAGAGACCTGGCACAAACAACAAGGTGGTTGAACAGTCAGGAATGGCTCAAGTCAGTTGAGAGTGAACACAGAGGTCAGAGTTTAAAGCCCTGGTCAGACTGAATAATAAAGCCATGAATAATGACCCATGTACCAATAACCCCTCCCCTCCCGGGTTAACGATGAGGCGTTTAGCAGACTGACATTGTTAAATAGGTGGCTGGCCAAATTTTGTAGACAGCAAGGCTTTAGTTTTATTGATAACTGGCCATCATTGTGGGGCCGCCGTGGCTTGCTCATGCCAGACAGCCTCCACCCTACTGGGGAAGGTGCCGCCATCTTGTCTGCAAACACAGATACAGCTCGACAGGGAGGGTAACATTAGGATTTTACAGCTGGCCACAGAGCAGGTGATTAGAGACCCTGCAAGGTTTATGACAAATGTGGGTGTGGAATCCAATTGCTTAGCAGGGAAATTGGTGCAGAAAATCTACTATGGTGATAGTGCAGTTTATCTGCCAGGGAGGGAAAGTCAACAAGTTGAGACTGTGGCCTGCTTCTGTAGACGTGTCCATAAAAATCATAGAGGGTTATGCTTTGCAAACTTAATACCCATTACTACATTGGATGATGTTGAAATTGAGGATGGTCCAGTGGTTGTTCCAACAATATCAAAGATTTTGTGTCTACTACCTACAACTCGCGTGGAATGTCTCAAAACTAAACCTACTTCCAGGCAACTTATATATGCTACTCTGGAACCACCCCTAAACCCAAACAGTCCAACTGTCAACCACACTGAGGTCCTTAGTCTGGGTCTCATTAACATAAGATCACTGTCCTCAAAATCACTGTTGATTAATGATCTAATTATTGATCATCACTTAGATATGATTGGGTTATGTGAAACCTGGCTTAAACCTACAGCTGTCCTCCCCTTAAATGAGGCCTGCCCACCCGCATATACATGTAGTCACGTCCCTCGTGATGCGAAGCAAGGTGGGGGTGTTGCTCTTATTTATAAATCCAGGTTTAGTTTATTAGCTGTTGGGGGTCACAAATATAACTCGTTACAAAGGATTGTGGAGTGAGCTTTCATAAGTGTATTACATGTAATATTAATGACGTAGGGAAATGACTGTCATGATCCGGCCCTTTAGGGCCATTTCCCATTAGTATGGATTTGTATCCATTTCCGTGTTCTGAGCCCCTGTGTGGTTATTCATGTCATGTCTTGTTATCATGGTCTTTCTTCCTTTATGACTGGTTTGGTTTCATTTATTTACTGTATATTATTTGCTTGCCACGTATATAGTTTTGCCTTTTTATATTACATTTGTTCTCTTTCACTCGTGTCTCTTTAGTTACTTCAGTCTTAGTTTAGTTTTGTTTTTCACAATTATTGTATTATGCTTTAGTCACTGGTTTTTGGTTACTATTTACCTTCAATGTTTTTATCTGATTATGTTCCTTTTGTTATTTAGTGCATTTTCCGTTTATCCTTTATTTTGTGTAGTCCTTCATTTACATCAGCCTTAATCTGTTGTGTGTTGGGGGGCGTGGCTGGATGTTTTGGTGTTCTTTTCTTTTCTTTACTCTCCAGGTGGCATGAGGGCTGATTTGTCTGTGAAGAAGGTGCTGGCTGAAGAGTCTTCACCCTCATCAACATCATGGAAAGCACCTGTGAGTGGTGCTCACGTGCAACCTGGACGACTTGCAGCTGAAGCAGATAATTGGATGGCGTTCTGCATTTAAGTCATGTGTGATTCAAGCAGAACTGCCGGGAACTCGACCTTGTGACGTTCGTTTGTGAGACGCTGAGGACCGCGCCTGGGTCTTGACACATCGAGCCCGTGAAGCAGGGAGGGGTGAGGACACATGCTGTCAGCACACACGAAAGGTAATTAAGTGTTTAAGTAATTGTTGATAGTAACTTGGTGTTTTGTTACACAGTATACTGGAATTGTGAAGAGAATTGTGCAGTTTGCTTCTCACTGCTGTGGCGTGAAGGATAAGTGATCCTCCACTTGTTGTGAGAAGCTGCTCATTTGCATAAAGTAAAAAAAAAAGGACACTGACATGAGTGTGTTGCTGATAGTGTGTGTTTATTGGAAGATATAGTTGTATCTGTTGCCTTACCTCACCTTCTCTTTGCTTCACAGAGAATCAGTTTGTCGTGTCCACCTGGGGGGTGTTTGGCGGTGGTAGGAAGTCCAGGAGCGCCGGCTTTAATCCTTGCGGGCGCTGGAGAGCGAGCCACGAATCACTCCACCAGAGGGATGTTGTTTTTATGTTTTTACACTTTTAAGCACAGGTGAATAATAAATAGTTTCTGTTTGGAACCGCTTTCTGGTTATTTTTAGCGCTGGGTCCTGTCTGACGCAGGTCCGCTCCTCAACCCGCGTCGACACATAACAGTAGTTCCCGGCCATTCCATAATGGACCCAGAGGCAGAGGCGGTTCCTTTTGCCGAAAAGATTCAAGAACACTTGGAGAAAATATGGGAGCAAGTACAGCATCTCGCAAATCAAATTAAACAAACAGACGCCCGTGTTACGGAGCTTGCAGCTCAAGCCATTCCGCTTCCTGCAGCGCCAGCTGCGGCATCATCGATACCAGGGCAGATAACTCCGTCACCCAGAGATTCGGTGTTTGAACCGATCATTTGTCATCCGGAGCCTTATGCGGGAGACGTCGAAGCTTGTGCTTCATTTCTGATGCAATGTTCTCTGGTTTTTGCTCAGCGACCGGCTTCCTTCTCTTCTGATGGAAGCCATGTTTCGTATGTGACAAATTTGCTCCGAGGTGACGCCTTAGCTTGGGTCACAGCGTTGTGGAGTAACAACTCGCCATTGTTAGGGTCCTTTAAGGATTTCTCCCGGGAGTTCCGACTGGTTTTTGACCATCCGGTGAAAACGAATACCGTTGCTCAACGGTTGCTGAATCTCAGGCAGGGGAGGCGGAGTGCGGCGGAATATTCCGTGGATTTCCGGATTTTTTCTGCTCAATCAGGTTGGAATGCCGCAGCATTACGGGGCGTGTTTGTAGACGGGTTAAATGAGTCATTAAAAGACGAGCTGGCGGTCCGTGATGAGCCAAACGATTTAGACGAGCTAATATCGTTGGTGATTCGTCTAGATGATCGGATGAAGGAGCGTGGACGCGAGAGAGGACGCCCATCAGAGCGTTTTTTTTTTTGTCTCGGGGCTTTCCCCGACACAAAGCTGGGCCGCCTCTTCTTCGCCCCACTGAGGCTCCTCCGACGGGGCCTCCGGCTCCTCCTATTGACGAGCCCATGCAGCTCGGACGAGTCGAGATTCCTGTATTGCCCCGACACGTAAGCGTCAAGAGAAATAACGGTGACGCAACTCCAAGTGTTCTGGGACAGGCAAAAGAACCCACATAAAAAAAAAAAAAAAATTCTAGCACAAGTAAATGTTTTGTTTTCTTTATTCAGAGGTTATACTTGTTTGGGGAGGTAGGGGCGTATCTGGTGGAGTGATAGGCGGTTAGAAGCCCGCCTGGGCTCACTTACTTGTCAATTTTGTATGTGTTTTTAGGTATTTTCTGTTTGGGTTGTTGGGTCGTTTTGTTTTGTTGTTTTTATTTCTCTACATTCCTAACCCCAACCTCACTTGCCCTTAGACCGCTTGTCTTGTGGGTTGTGGGGTGGTGCAGGTTGGTCACGCTGAGCATTCTCAGAAGACCTCTGCACCTAGGGGGGGGGGGGGGGGGTGTTAGAGGCGTTCTTTTTAGTTTGGTTAGGGCCCGGTTCCACTCCAGCCTCGGTGAGCCTTTGTACCGATTGTCATGGGGGTTGCCAGGGTGTGGTGCAGCGGAGACATGCCTCAGTCGGAGGGGTGGGCCGATCTGTTGCCGTTTGCCATTTCGGTAGTTCCACCCCTCCCGAGTGGCTGGGGTATGGTCGAGTTGGGGCACCGGACGTATTTCCGGTTCTCCGCTGCGCCTTGGGGTTGGAGCTGGGTTAGTTTTTACCTGTTCCCTTCTCCGGCTTAACATTTTGAGCCGTTCGCCAAAATAGAGCCGCCGAAGGGCTCTGGGGGGGACCTGGGGTCTTTCGGGGTGCCGGGGAGGGTAACAGGGTTTATGGTCGTTTTATATCCCCCCGGGGTTGTTTTGGTTGTCCTCCGGGGGTTGGTTTTTGGTTTTATTTTGTTTCCTTCCGGGTTCCGCCTCCAGGGTTGATGGGACGGTCCTCTGGGGGGGAATTGGCTTGGGACCAACCGGCCAAGTGTGACCGGATCTGGGGTTCTGGGGTTGTGGGGAGGGTACCTCCTGGGGTTGATGATACGGTCCCCTGGGGGGCACCGTTTTACTCCATGTAGACCTGGGGACCTTTGTGGGATTACGGTTTTGGCTGTTCCTCCTGGAACTGGCAATGAAGGCCTTCTGAGGGGGGGTTGGGCTCTGCAGGTCATTCTGGGGGGGTTGTTTGTTATGTTTCTTTTATGCATTTACGTTTGTACTGTGTTTGTGGGACTGTGTTGGGTTTTTGTGTTTGGGAGTTTTTCTTTTCCTCCCGGGGTTTGATGGGACGGTCCCCTGGGGAGGTTTTGGGTGGGTTTTATGTTTTTTTGTGTGAGTGGACTTGTTCTGGGGACTGTTTTGGGGCTTTTGTTGATTCCAGCCGGCCTTCCAGCTGCGGTGCCTGTCTTGCCGTCTGCTTCCTGACGTGGACCCCGGAGGGAGGTGCTGTTCTCGGGCCTGGTCTGTTCGGTCGCCGGGAGGCTTCCCGTTGATGGGGGGGTACTGTTGTGTGTTGGGAGGCGTGGCTGGATGTTTTGGTGTTCTTTTCTTTTCTTTGCTCTCCAGGTGGCATGAGGGCTGATTTGTCTGTGAAGAAGGTGCTGGCTGAAGAGTCTTCACCCTCATTAACATCATGGAAAGCACCTGTGAGTGGTGCTCACGTGCAACCTGGACGACTTGCAGCTGAAGCAGATAATTGGATGGCGTTCTGCATTTAAGTCATGTGTGATTCAAGCAGAACTGCCGGGAACTCGACCTTGTGACGTTCGTTTGTGAGACGCTGAGGACCGCGCCTGGGTCTTGACACATCGAGCCCGTGAAGCAGGGAGGGGTGAGGACACATGCTGTCAGCACACACGAAAGGTAATTAAGTGTTTAAGTAATTGTTGATAGTAACTTGGTGTTTTGTTACACAGTATACTGGAATTGTGAAGAGAATTGTGCAGTTTGCTTCTCACTGCTGTGGCGTGAAGGATAAGTGATCCTCCACTTGTTGTGAGAAGCTGCTCATTTGCATAAAGTAAAAAAAAAGGACACTGACCTGAGTGTGTTGCTGATAGCGTGTGTTTATTGGAAGATATAGTTGTATCTGTTGCCTTACCTCACCTTCTCTTTGCTTCACAGAGAATCAGTTTGTTGTGTCCACCTGGGGGGTGTTTGGCGGTGGTAGGAAGTCCAGGAGCGCCGGCTTTAATCCTTGCGGGCGCTGGAGAGCGAGCCACGAATCACTCCACCAGAGGGATGTTGTTTTTATGTTTTTACACTTTTAAGCACAGGTGAATAATAAATAGTTTCTGCTTGGAACCGCTTTCTGGTTATTTTTAGCGCTGGGTCCTGTCTGACGCAGGTCCGCTCCTCAACCCGCGTCGACACATAACATAATCTTTATCACTGGTTCTGTTTTCTGCCATTTATTTTTGGTGTGATTTGTGGTTTGCTTTTCCATCTCATTATCTGAGTGTGCATTTACATTTATACTTTAGCCAGTATTAGTTCCATTCTAGTTTTTGGCTATAGCTTTTTATTGTCTTGTTGTTCTCCTGTTAGGCTGGTCACATTATTTCCTTGGTTGCTCCCTTTGTTTTGTTCACATTGATTATTATTTGTCCTGTGCACATCATGTTCTGCACAGCTGGTTTTTCTGTCACTTATTTATTTTGCCCCGGTTCGCTTAGCTTCTGTCTCTCAGCACTGTCTTGACTCTCTTCTCCCCTCTTTGCTTTACTGGACCACACCTCCTTCCAGAACCTTCACTGACACCTGCGTCTTGTTCCACTAATTACACCACCTGGGATTTAAGCCCTCACAGTCTCACAGCTCATTGCCTGATTGTCGAATGTATTTCACTTTCCAGCCCTCACAACTAGCATTGTTTTGCCTTGTGATCAGCCTGCCGGTATTTGACCTTGTTCTGTCCATGACCACGTTTTTGTCTTTGCCTCTGAATGCCACCATGCCGTGTATTTTGACCTCAGCCTGTCGTCTGTCTGTATTTTTGCTTCGCTGCTGGACCACATGTGTACCGAATCCCTGCTTGTTTCTTCCATTAAACCCTATTCTAACTGCATTCGCTGTGAGAGTTTGCATTTGTGTCCACTGGTTTGTGCCACGCATGTCAATTACTGAAATTGCTGAATAAAAGTTAGAAAATGATTTATTTTTTTAGTATCTATCTGTATTCTGTAAAGTAGTGACTTCAGTTTTACTGTCAGGTATTTTTCTAAAATCCAGCCAGGCTATTTGTGCTGAACTGCCCACTTGCCCCTCCACTGCCAACAGAGAGACGAGCAGAACAGCACTGCAGCTCAGATATTATATATATAATATATATAATATTATATATATATATATATATATATATATATATATATATATATATATATATATATATATATATATATATATACACAGAGAGAGAGAGAGAGAGAGAAAGAGAGGAGGAAAAAGTGTGAACAGCAGACGCTACATGCTTTAAAAAAACACCAAAGCAATTTTAATCGACGATCATCTTCACCACACAGCCTCAGTGAAACAGAAAAGTGAGAAAAATTGATTCAGAAAGTTTTTCAACCAGGATTCATCATTAAAAGAGCAAATTTACTCCTTTACTTCTTCCAGAATAATTTTTTCATTTTCTTTTTATTATTATTTATGCACCAATGACACCAGATCAAATTACTTGTGAGAACTTACTTGCCAATAAAATTGATTCTGATTTGACAGTCATATCAGTCCAGGTTTAGCTCTTGTTCAAACAAGACAATTAGATTCAAAGATTCCCCAATTAGGGGTTATATTGTTTTTGGTAACACTTTATTTGAAGGTACCGTCATAATCATGACATGACTGTTACATAACACAGTCATGAATGTGGCATAAACATTATGTCAATTTCATAAATGTTTATGACTGCTGTCATTAAGTGTCATTCGGTTTTTGTCATGACAAGTCGAGATTTTTTTTGGGTTGGGTTGATTATGACAACTTGACATTAATCAAAGTGACATGACCAGAAGTTGTCTTTGTCATGACAACTTCACATTAAATTTGTTTGTGATGTCCTTATTATGACAACTTGACATTAATCAAATCGACATTACCGGATAATGTCTTTGTCATGACAAGTTGAGATTTTTTTGGGGTTGTCTTGATTATGACAACTTGACATTAATCAAAGTGACATGACCAGATAATGTCTTTGTCATGACAACGTGACATTAAATTTGTTTGTGATGTCCTTATTATGACAACTTGACATTAATCAAAGTGACATGACCAGAAGTTGTCTTTGTCATGACAACTTGACATTAAATTTGTTTGTGATGTCCTTATTATGACAGCTTGACATTAATCAAATCGACATTACCGGATAATGTCTTTGTCATGACAACTTGACATTAAATTTGTTTGGGATGTCCTTATGATGACAGCTTGACATTAATCAAATCGACATTACCGGATAATGTCTTTGTCATGACAAGCTGACATTAAATTTGTTTGTGATGTCCTTATTATGACAACTTGACATTAATCAAAGTGACATGACCAGATAATGTCTTTGTCATGACAACTTGACATTAAATTTGTTTGTGATGTCCTTATTATGACAGCTTGACATTAATCAAATCGACATTATCGGATAATGTCTTTGTCATGACAACTTGACATTAAATTTGTTTGGGATGTCCTTATGATGACAGCTTGACATTAATCAAATCGACATTACCGGATAATGTCTTTGCCATGACAAGCTGACATTAAATTTGTTTGGGATGTCATTATGACAGCTTGACATTAATCAAATCGACATTACCAGATAATGTCTTTGTCATGACAAGCTGACATTAAATTTGTTTGTGATGTCCTTATGATGACAGCTTGACATTAATCAAATCGACATTACCAGATAATGTCTTTGTCATGACAAGCTGACATTAAATTTGTTTGGGATGTCCTTATTATGACAACTTGACATTAATCAAATCGACATTACCAGATAATGTCTTTGCCATGACAAGCTGACATTAAATTTGTTTGGGATGTCCTTATTATGACAGCCTGACATTAATCAAATCGACATTACCAGATAATGTCTTTGTCATGACAAGTTGAAATTAAATTTGTTTGGGATGTCCTTATTATGACAGCTTGACATTAATCAAATTGACATTACCAGATAATGTCTTTGTCATGACAAGCTGACATTAAATTTGTTTGTGATGTCCTTATTATGACAGCTTGACATTAATCAAATCGACATTACCAGATAATGTCTTTGCCATGACAGGTTGACATTAAATTTGTTTGGGATGTCCTTATTATGACAACTTGACATTAATCAAATCGACATTACCAGATAATGTCTTTGTCATGACAAGCTGACATTAAATTTGTTTGTGATGTCCTTATTATGACAGCTTGACATTAATCAAATCGACATTACCAGATAATGTCTTTGCCATGACAGGTTGACATTAAATTTGTTTGGGATGTCCTTATTATGACAGCTTGACATTAATCAAATCGACATTACCAGATAATGTCTTTGCCATGACAGGTTGACATTAAATTTGTTTGAGATGTCCTTATTATGACAGCTTGACATTAATCAAATCGACATTACCAGATAATGTCATTGACATGACAAGCTCACATTAAATTTGTTTGTGATGTCCTTATTATGACAGCTTGACATTAATCAAATCGACATTACCAGATAATGTCTTTGACATGACAGGTTGACATTAAATTTGTTTGTGATGTCCTTATTATGACAGCTTGACATTAATCAAATCGACATTACCAGATAATGTCTTTGACATGACAAGTTGAAATTAAATTTGTTTGGGATGTCCTTATTATGACAACTTGACATTAATCAAATCGACATTACCAGATAATGTCTTTGTCATGACAAGCTGACATTAAATTTGTTTGGGATGTCCTTATTATGACAGCTTGACATTAATCAAATCGACATTACCAGATAATGTCTTTGACATGACAAGTTGAAATTAAATTTGTTTGGGATGTCCTTATTATGACAACTTGACATTAATCAAATCGACATTACCAGATAATGTCTTTGACATGACAGGTTGACATTAAATTTGTTTGTGATGTCCTTATTATGACAGCTTGACATTAATCAAATCGACATTACCAGATAATGTCTTTGACATGACAAGTTGAAATTAAATTTGTTTGGGATGTCCTTATTATGACAACTTGACATTAATCAAATCGACATTACCAGATAATGTCTTTGTCATGACAAGCTGACATTAAATTTGTTTGTGATGTCCTTATTATGACAGCTTGACATTAATCAAATCGACATTACCAGATAATGTCTTTGCCATGACAGGTTGACATTAAATTTGTTTGGGATGTCCTTATTATGACAGCTTGACATTAATCAAATCGACATTACCAGATAATGTCTTTGCCATGACAGGTTGACATTAAATTTGTTTGAGATGTCCTTATTATGACAGCTTGACATTAATCAAATCGACATTACCAGATAATGTCTTTGACATGACAAGCTCACATTAAATTTGTTTGGGATGTCCTTATTATGACAGCTTGACATTAATCAAATCGACATTACCAGATAATGTCTTTGACATGACAAGCTGACATTAAATTTGTTTGTGATGTCCTTATTATGACAGCTTGACATTAATCAAATCGACATTACCAGATAATGTCTTTGCCATGACAGGTTGACATTAAATTTGTTTGAGATGTCCTTATTATGACAGCTCGACATTAATCAAATCGACATTACCAGATAATGTCTTTGACATGACAGGTTGACATTAAATTTGTTTGTGATGTCCTTATTATGACAGCTTGACATTAATCAAATCGACATTACCAGATAATGTCTTTGACATGACAAGTTGACATTAAATTTGTTTGGGATGTCCTTATTATGACAGCTTGACATTAATCAAATCGACATTACCAGATAATGTCTTTGACATGACAAGTTGACATTAAATTTGTTTGGGATGTCCTTATTATGACAGCTTGACATTAATCAAATCGACATTACCAGATAATGTCTTTGACATGACAAGTTGACATTAAATTTGTTTGGGATGTCCTTATTATGACAGCTTGACATTAACAAAATATACATGTATTTGTGTCTTGATGGCAAGCTGACATAATGAGTAATAGATAGCACTTTATAATAACTACACCTTATTTAGCCTTAATTAAGCATGAACAAATACATAATGAAATAGTAACGAATAATTAAATAAGAATGACTCATACTTAAGTAATTAACTAATAAATTTAATTAATGCTTTACTTCTAATAAATAGTCTCCTGCATTAAGTGTTTACTAATTTTTTCTTTATACTTAATAAGCCATGAACAAGCTATTTGTAAGTGCACATATTATTATGCCAAGAGTTAGACATGTATTAATGATCAGGAAGTGTCTTAATAAATGATTTACCAATTGTGCAATACATGAAAATTCAGTAAGGTATGTTTTCTATAATACATTACCATTCCAAGATAGAACTCCACTAGTGTATACTAAAGTATATCTAAATATCTAAAAAAAAAGAAAAGTAGAGTAGAGTCACTTAGGTGCCTGGTCTTGAGAACCAGGGATGGTTCTCAAGACCAGGGATGGCATGTATAATTCACACAGTTGCTAATACTGAGCAGCGCGATGCGGCAGAGCTGCCGAGCTTAGCGAGGATGATGACAAACGAGTACAAGCGTGTTCTCGCAGTCCATCCAGCTCAGTTTCCTCCATAACTGCAAACCGTTCACATTCGCCATCGCAAACAGGAAGTTCACATAGGAAGTACACAGGAAGTACACACGAAGAATGATGGGAGAGACCGAGGTGCATGATGGGAGAACTTTTTCCCAGAAATGTGTAGAAACGGTGTAACATCGTCCCACTGGACACCAGCAAAAGGCTGGCATAGGAATACACTTGAGTGAGCCGCATTACCACCGTAACTCTATAGCTTTGGTCAATAAAGTAGATCGGAAAAATGGATAAGCCAGTTCTGAGTTTCTCAGTGCGCATGCGCGGTTGAGATAGCTAAAACTTCTGGTTCACAGGTCAATGCATAGAAACTCGCTGCCAACGCCGTTCACACTGGTAAGAAGACAGTGTTTTTTGAAGCAACATAACAGCTTAAAGAGCTGAAAGGAATTACACTGTGGACATAAAATGTTATGAAAACATTTCTAAAGTCAGTAGTTGTACCACGTAGGTCCCATTCTATGACAAGCCGCTTCCAGTGTTTGCAAACAAAGTAACAAAATTATCAGATTATTAATGAGCCATTTGTGTACTAATTAAAAGGCAACGGAATAAGAATGAAACTACCCTCTGGACCTACATTCAGGTTAGAATTTTTTTTTTTTTAATCTGAAAGTCAAATATAAAGTTCTGTTAGTGAAATTTCAGGTGGATTCTTGGTATATTTCAACATTGAGAAGACATATGTGACACATGAATATATTACTATCTAATGGATCAGATTCTTAAAAAATACTCAGTGGTAATTATTAATTTACAATCAAATTTGTGAATTAGGCATAAATAATATATTGTTGTGACATTAGTTACAGATCTCAACGAAAGAATAAAATTTCTATGATATATATAGAAACAGTATGAACTGTTATTAATTTGTTGCTTATTAATAATGGCAGGTACTATAATGAACATTTTACATTTATAATTACTGTGAACTGTTACTAATTTATTGCTTATTTATAATTAGAGGTCCTGTAATGAATATTTCTGCATTGCACACAGCATAAGTATCTAGTTTCATTGAATTAAAATGTTGCTTTATGATATTGTCATTAAATATCTCTCAGTATATTTCTAATTGCAATTTAATCCATTATACACTCAACAAAAATATAAACGCAACACTTTTGGTTTTGCTCCCATTTTGTATGAGATGAACTCAAAGATCTAAAACTTTTTCCACATACACAATATCACCATTTCCCTCAAATATTGTTCACAAACCAGTCTAAATCTGTGATAGTGAGCACTTCTTTGCTGAGATAATCCATCCCACCTCACAGGTGTGCCATATCAAGATGCTGATTAGACACCATGATTAGTGCACAGGTGTGCCTTAGACTGCCCACAATAAAAGGTCACTCTGAAAGGTGCAGTTTTGTTTTATTGGGGGGGATACCAGTCAGTATCTGGTGTGACCACCATTTGCCTCATGCAGTGCAACACATCTCCTTCGCATAGAGTTGATCAGGTTGTCAATTGTGGCCTGTGGAATGTTGGTCCACTCCTCTTCAATGGCTGTGCGAAGATGCTGGATATTGGCAGGAACTGGTACACGCTGTCGTATACGCCGGTCCAGAGCATCCCAAACATGCTCAATGGGTGACATGTCCGGTGAGTATGCCGGCCATGCAAGAACTGGGACATTTTCAGCTTCCAAGAATTGTGTACAGATCCTTGCAACATGGGGCCGTGCATTATCCTGCTGCAACATGAGGTGATGTTCTTGGATGTATGGCACAACAGTGGGCCTCAGGATCTCGTCACGGTATCTCTGTGCATTCAAAATGCCATCAATAAAATGCACCTGTGTTCTTCGTCCATAACAGATGCCTGCCCATACCATAACCCCACCGCCACCATGGGCCACTCGATCCACAACATTGACATCAGAAAACCGCTCACCCACACGACGCCACACACACTGTCTGCCATCTGCCCTGGACAGTGTGAACCGGGATTCATCCTTGAAGAGAACACCTCTCCAACGTGCCAAACGCCAGCGAATGTGAGCATTTGCCCACTCAAGTCGGTTATGATGACGAACTGGAGTCAGGTCGAGACCCCGATGAGGACGACGAGCATGCAGATGAGCTTCCCTGAGACGGTTTCTGACAGTTTGTGCAGAAATTCTTTGGTTATGCAAACCGATTGTTCCAGCAGCTGTCCGAGTGGCTGGTCTCAGACGATCTTGGAGGTGAACATGCTGGATGTGGAGGTCCTGGGCTGGTGTGGTTACACGTGGTCTGCGGTTGTGAGGCTGGTTGGATGTACTGCCAAATTCTCTGAAATGCCTTTGGAGACGGCTTATGGTAGAGAAATGAACATTCAATACACGAGCAACAGCTCTGGTTGACATTCCTGCTGTCAGCATGCCAATTGCACGCTCCCTCAAATCTTGCGACATCTGTGGCATTGTGCTGTGTGATAAAACTGCACCTTTCAGAGTGGCCTTTTATTGTGGGCAGTCTAAGGCACACCTGTGCACTAATCATGGTGTCTAATCAGCATCTTGATATGGCACACCTGTGAGGTGGGATGGATTATCTCAGCAAAGGAGAAGTGCTCACTATCACAGATTTAGACTGGTTTGTGAACAATATTTGAGGGAAATGGTGATATTGTGTATGTGGAAAAAGTTTTAGATCTTTGAGTTCATCTCATACAAAATGGGAGCAAAACCAAAAGTGTTGCGTTTATATTTTTGTTGAGTGTACATGTTGTCAGTGTCACATAAGTCAAGAGAATAAATATCTGTTGTTGTGTAAACATCACTTTTTTAATGAAATCATCAACCCCTGAAGAAAATTATTAAAATAATATTGCCCAATTGAACTCAGCCACATGGGGTGTGCAGTCAGTACATTCTGAGTGCCGGTCCCAAGCCAGGATAAATGAGGAGGGTTGAGTCAGGAAGGGCATCCAGCGTAAAACAAGCCAACAAACTATGCAGACTAATATCGAATTTCCATACCGGATCGGTCACGGCCTGGGTTAACAACATCCACCACCGGTGCTGTTGCCCAACAGGGTGCGTGTGGAAATTGGGCTACTGCTGGTCGAAGATGATGAAGAAGGGGAGGAGAATGTTTCCACAAACAGCGGGAGAAGAAGAAAACTAGAAGGGTGGAAATGAGAGTGGGGACTTTGAATGTTAGTAGTATGACTGGTAAAGGGAGAGAGCTGGCTGATATGATGGAGAGGAGAAAGGTAGACATATTGTGTGTGCAAGAGACCAAGTGGAAGGGAAGTAAGAGCAGGAGCATCGGCGGTGGGTACAAGTTGTTGTACCATGGTGAGGACAGGAAGAGAAATGGCAAATTGCATATTGCGAGCTGTACAAGAAGTTGAATACAACCCCTGGCAAAAACAATGGAATCACCGGCCTCGGAGGATGTTCATTCAGTTGTTTAATTTTGTAGAAAAAAAGCAGATCACAGACATGACACAAAACTAAAATCATTTCAAATGGCAACTTTCTGGCTTTAAGAAACACTATAAGAAATCAGGAAAAAAAATTGTGGCAGTCAGTAACGGTTACTTTTTTAGACCAAGCAGAGGGAAAAAAATATGGAATCACTCAATTCTGAGGAATAAATTATGGAATCATGAAAAACAAAAGAACGCTCCAACACATCACTAGTATTTTGTTGCACCACCTCTGGCTTTTATAACAGCTTGCAGTCTCTGAGGCATGGACTTAATGAGTGACAAACAGAGCCATCAATCTGGCTCCAACTTTCTCTGATTGCTGTTGCCAGATCAGCTTTGCAGGTTGGAGCCTTGTCATGTACCATTTTCTTCAACTTCCACCAAAGATTTTCAATTGGATTAAGATCCGGACTATTTGCAGGCCATGACATTGACCCTATGTGTCTTTTTGCAAGGAATGTTTTCACAGTTTTTGCTCTATGGCAAGATGCATTATCATGTTGAAAAATGATTTCATCATCCCCAAACATCCTTTCAATTGATGGGATAAGAAAAGTGTCCAAAATATCAACGTAAACTTGTGCATTTATTGATGATGTAATGACAGCCATCTCCCCAGTGCCTTTACCTGACATGCAGCCCCATATCATCAATGACTGGGGAAATTTACATGTTCTCTTCAGGCAGTCATCTTTATAAATCTCATTGGAACGGCACCAAACAAAAGTTCCAGCATCATCACCTTGCCCAATGCAGATTCGAGATTCATCACTGAATATGACTTTCGTCCAGTCATCCACAGTCCACGATTGCTTTTCCTTAGCCCATTGTAACCTTGTTTTTTTGTGTTTAGGTGTTAATGATGGCTTTCGTTTAGCTTTTCTGTATGCAAATCCCATTTCCTTTAGTTGGTTTCTTACAGTTCAGTCACAGACGTTGACTCCAGTTTCCTCCCATTCGTTCCTCGTTTGTTTTGTTGTGCATTTTCGATTTTTGAGACATATTGCTTTCTTGACGCTTTGATGTCTTCCTTGGTCTACCAGTATGTTTGCCTTTAACAACCTTCCCATGTTGTTTGTATTTGGTCCAGAGTTTAGACACAGCTGACTGTGAACAACCAACATCTCTTGCAACATTGCGTGATGATTTACCCTCTTTTAAGAGTTTGATAATCCTCTCCTTTGTTTCAATTGACATCTCTCGTGTTGGAGCCATGATTCATGTCAGTCCACTTGGTGTAACAGCTCTCCAAGGTGTGATCACTCCTTTTTAGATGCAGACTAACGAGCAGATCTGATTTGATGCAGGTGTTAGTTTTGGGGATGAAAATTTGCAGGGTGATTCCATAATTTATTCCTCAGAATTGAGTGAGTCCATATTTTTTTCCCTCTGCTTGGTCTAAAAAAGTAACCGTTACTGACTGCCACAATTTTTTTTCTTGATTTCTCATAGTGTTTCTTAAAGCCAGAAAGCTGCCATTTGAAATGACTTTAGTTTTGTGTCATGTCTGTGATCTGCTTTTTTTCTACAAAATTAAACAACTGAATGAACATCCTCCGAGGCCGGTGATTCCATAATTTTTGCCAGGGGTTGTAGTAATAAAGGAGAAAAGGACTTGTATTGATTGGCCAAACAAAGGGACAGAGCTGGAAAGGATGTGCAGCAGGTTAGGATGGTAAAAGATGCACATAGTAATGTGCTGACAAGTGAGGAGTGTGTGGTGAGAAAGTGGAGGGAATATTTTGAAGAGATGATGAAGAAAAAAAATGAGCGAGAGAAAAGGCTGGATGATGTGGTGAGAGTAAATCAGGAAGTAAAAGAGATTAGTAAGGAAGAAGTGAGGGCTGCTATGAAGAGGATGAAGAGTGGAAAGGCAGTTGGTCCAGGAGAGATGGCAGTAGAGTTTCTAACCAGATTGTTTAATAAAATCTTGGAAAGTGAGAGGATGCCTGAGGAGTGGAGACGAAGTGTGCTGGTCCCTATTTTCAAGAACAAGGGTGATGTGCAGAGATGCAGTAACTACAGAGGCATAAAGTTGATCAGCCACAGCAAGAAGTTATGGGAAAGAGTAGTAGAAGCTAGGCTTAGAAAACAGGTGAAGATCTGTGAGCAGCAATATGGTTTCATGCCGAGAAAGAGCACTACAGATGCAATGTTTGCTCTGAGAATACTGTTGGAGAAGTAGAGAGAAGGCCAGAAAGAGTTACATTGTGTGTTTGTGGATTTAGAAAAAGCTTATGATAGGGTGCCAAGAGAAGAGCTGTGGTATTGTATGAGGAAGTCTGGAGTGGCAGAGAAGTATGTTAGGGTAGTGCAGGACATGTACAAGAATAGCATGACAGCGGTGAGATGCGCAGTCACAATGACAGACTCATTCAAGGTGGAGGTGGGATTACACCAAGGATCAGCTCTGAGTCCTTTCTTGTTTGCAGTTGTGATGGACAGTTGACAGATGAGATCAGACAGGAGTCCCCATGGACTATGATGTTTGCAGACGATATTGTGATCTGTAGTGAGAGTAGAGAGCAAGTTGAGTCTAGTCTGGAGAGGTGGAGATATGCTTTGGAGAGAAGGGGAATGAAAGTCAGTAGAACCAACACTGAGTCCATGTGTGTGAACGAGAGGGAGCCCAGTGGAATAGTGCAGTTACAAGGAGTAGAAGTGGTGAAAGTAGATGAGTTTAAATATTTGGGGTCAACTGTTCAAAGTAATGGAGAGTGTGGTAGAGAGGTGAAGAAGAGAGTGCAGGCAGGGTGGAGTGGGTGGAGAAAGGTGGCAGGAGTGATTTATGACTGAAGAATATCAGCAAGAGTGAAGAAGAAAGTTTACAAGATAGTAGTGAGACCAGCTATGTTGTACGGCTTAGAGATGGTGGCACTAACAAAAAGACAGGAGGCAGAGCTGGAGGTGGCAGAGCTGAAGATGTTGAGATTCTCTTTGGGAGTGACAAGAATGGACAAGATTAGGAATGAACATATCAGAGGGACAGCTCAAGTGGGACGGTTTGGAGACAAAGTCAGAGAGGCGAGATTGAGATGGTTTGGACATGTGCAGAGGAGGGACCCAGGGTATATAAATCAAATCAAATCAATTTTATTTATATAGCGCCAAATCACAACAACAGTTGCCCCAAGGCGCTTTATATTGCAAGGCAAATATATATAGGGAGAAGGATGCTGAGGATGGACCCACCAGGCAGGAGGAGAAGAGGGAGACCAAAGAGGAGGTTCATGGATGTGCTGAGGGAGGACATGTAGGTGGTTGGTGAGACAGAAGAAGATACAGAGGACAGGGTGAGATGGAGATGACTGAGCTGCTGTGGCGCCCCCTAACGGGAACAGCCGAAAGACAAAGAAGAAGAATATTGCCCAATTGAATCTTCAATTTTTACAGTATTTCAACCAATCAACTTTAATATTTTTTGACAGAGATAAACGCTGCTCGGTCAAAGGCCTTGCCGAGCAGCGTTTATCCCTTTAACCACTCCCTGGTGATTTTGCTGCAAAGTGTCTGCTTGTGCAGCTGTAAACTACACAAATCACCAGTTCAAAGGCTGTGGACGAAGGATGTAGAGTTTGTAGTGAAATCTTTTGGAGAACAATACAGATAAAATGTGTTTTTTTCCTGTTATTCATTTGTTATTCATTTTCCAATTAATTGAGTTCATGAACGTTTCATACTATAAGGAAGGAATGTAGTGCATTGATTAAGCAGCATAATGTTATGAGTGTACCAAATCTATCTATCTATCTATCTATCTATCTATCTATCTATCTATCTATCTATCTATCTATCTATCTATCTATCTATCTATCTATCTATCTATCTATCTATCTATCTATCTATCTATCTACATGAGCTTGCTGATAATTACACCAAACTTGGATAAACTTTGATTAAAAAAATCCAACTGTCATAATTTATGTAAATGTAAGTGTGGGGGAATAAGCCTGAAAATGAGATGCATGCTGTATTTCCATCCATCCATCCATCCATTTTCTTCCACTTTATCTGGAGTCGGGTCGCAGGGGCAGCAGCTCAAGCAAAGCCGCCCAGACCTCCTGATCCACACACACCTCCCCCAGCTCCTCCAGGGGAACCCCAAGGTGTTCCCAAGCCAGCCAAGAGATGTAGTCCCTCCAGCGTGTCCTGGGTCTTCCCCGGGTCCTCCTCCCAGTGGGACGTGCCCGGAACACCTCTCCAGCGAGGCGTCCAGGGGGCATCCGGAAAAGATGCCCGAGCCAGCTCAACTGACTCCTTTCGACGTGGAGGAGCAGCGGCTCGACTCCGAGCTCCTCCCGAGTGACCGAGCTCCTCACCCTGTCTCTAAGGGAGCGCCCAGCCACCCTGCGGAGGAAACTCATCTCAGCCGCTTGTACTCGTGATATTGTTCTTTCAGTCATGATCCAAATCTTATGACCATAGGTGAGGATCGGAACATAGATCGATCGGTAAATCGAGAGCTTTGCCCCCCTACTCAGCTCTCTCTTCACCACGACGGTCCGATATTTAATGCTTCGATCTTAAATATGATCAATCTATCTTTGTTAGTTGGCTATGTACCACAGGCTTTTAAGGTGGCAGTAATTAAACCATTACTTAAAAAGCCATCACTTGACCCAGCTATCTTAGCTAATTAGGCCAATCTCCAACCTTCCTTTTCTCTCAAAAATTCTTGAAAGGGTAGTTGTAAAACAGCTAACTGATCATCTGCAGAGGAATGGTCTATTTGAAGAGTTTCAGTCAGGTTTTAGAATTCATCATAGTACAGAAACAGCATTAGTGAAGGTTGCAAATGATCTTCTTATGGCCTCAGACAGTGGACTCATCTCTGTGCTTGTTCTGTTAGACCTCAGTGCTGCTTTTGATACTGTTGACCATAAAATTTTATTACAGAGATTAGAGCATATGCCATAGGTATTAAAGGCACTGCGCTGCGGTGGTTTGAATCATATTTGTCTAATAGATTACAATTTGTTCATGTAAATGGGGAATCTTCTTCACAGACTAAGGTTAATTATGGAGTTCCACAAGGTTCTGTGCTAGGACCAATTTTATTCACTTTATACATGCTTCCCTTAGGTAGTATTATTAGACGGTATTGCTTAAATTTTCATTGTTACGCAGATGATACCCAGCTTTATCTATCCATGAAGCCAGAGGACACACACCAATTAGCTAAACTGCAGGATTGTCTTACAGACATAAAGACATGGATGACCTCTAATTTCCTGCTTTTAAACTCAGATAAAACTGAAGTTATTGTACTTGGCCCCACAAATCTTAGAAACATGGTGTCTAACCAGATCCTTACTCTGGATGGCATTACCCTGACCTCTAGTAATACTGTGAGAAATCTTGGAGTCATTTTTGATCAGGATATGTCATTCAAAGCGCATATTAAACAAATATGTAGGACTGCTTTTTTGCATTTACGCAATATCTCTAAAATCAGAAAGGTCTTGTCTCAGAGTGATGCTGAAAAACTAATTCATGCATTTATTTCCTTTAGGCTGGACTATTGTAATTCATTATTATCAGGTTGTCCTAAAAGTTCCCTAAAAAGCCTTCAGTTAATTCAAAATGCTGCAGCTAGAGTACTGATGGGGACTAGAAGGAGAGAGCATATCTCACCCATATTGGCCTCTCTTCATTGGCTTCCTGTTAATTCTAGAATAGAATTTAAAATTCTTCTTCTTACTTATAAGTGTTATGTGTCGGACGCAGCTCGGAGAACCGACCAGCGTTTGAAGGACCCAGTATGAAATAAGCAGAGCACGGTACAAAGGATAACTGAATTTAATACATAACAGTGATACAAAATATACAAAAGAAAGTGCGGTCTGGCGTGGTGCGCTCCCAGCAGCGCTAACGGTCCGGAGCCAGAAGCTGTTCGGACCCAAGGACCCCGCCGACACCCCCCAGGTGGCCACAACAAACCGAGTCTGTGAAAGAAGGAACCATTATGTGAGTCCACACTCTACACACAGAGAGAACACTTAAAGGTGTACAAACAGCAAACACTTCCTGGCTTGATTACTAATCAGCTTCCCAACCTGCAGGCATGGAACATCCAGTTCACAAAACTCCACTGCAGTGGAAGCCGATACATGACTAACATACAGCTCAATATAATAAAGGTGTGAGGGACACCACATTTACTGACTGTATAAATGTTAGTCACAAAATCTAACGTACCTCAGGAAGTGTGCTGACGAGCGTGAGACCTCACCCCCTCCTCTTTCACAGACCGTGCATCAAACCCTGGACGTTCTCTGCATCCACTGATGATGAGATGGCTCCCGAGACGACGATCTCACCCGTCTGGTCACAAGGTCGAGTCTCTGGCAAATACACACTGTATACTCCAGTCTTAAATGCCACCATGTTCCAATCCATATAGATGCACCTCAGCTGTGAGTCCTGACGAGCCGCAGGTGATCAGGGTGAGGTCCTGATAACCTCAGCAACACAGCCACTCAGTCCCAAATGCAAGCCACCTGGAAGGAGAAACAAAGGACAGAAACAAAAAGGCAGCCAGGCCCCCCAGCCATATAACAATAAGGTTTTGAATAATCAGGTCCCATCTTATCTTAGGGACCTCGTAGTACCATATCACCCCAATAGAGCGCTTCGCTCTCAGACTGCAGGCTTACTTGTAGTTCCTAGGGTTTGTAAGAGTAGAATGGGAGGCAGAGCCTTCAGCTTTCAGGCTCCTCTCCTGTGGAACCAGCTCCCAATTCAGATCAGGGAGACAGACACCCTCTCTACTTTTAAGATTAGGCTTAAAACTTTCCTTTTTGCTAAAGCTTATAGTTAGGGCTGGATCAGGTGACCCTGAACTATCCCTTAGTTATGCTGCTATAGACGTAGACTGCTGGGGGGTTCCCATGATGCACTGTTTCTTTCTCTTTTTGCTCTGTATGCACCACTCTGCATTTAATCATTAGTGATTGATCTCTGCTCCCCTCCACAGCATGTCTTTTTCCTGGTTCTCTCCCTCAGCCCCAACCAGTCCCAGCAGAAGACTGCCCCTCCCTGAGCCTGGTTCTGCTGGAGGTTTCTTCCTGTTAAAAGGGAGCTTTCCTTCCCACTGTAGCCAAGTGCTTGCTCACAGGGGGTCGTTTTGACCGTTGGGGTTTTACATAATTATTGTATGGCCTTGCCTTACAATATAAAGCGCCTTGGGGCAACTGTTTGTTGTGATTTGGCGCTATATAAAAAAATTGATTGAATTGATTGATACAGTGACCGCATCACTGCAGACGCTGCACTGATCCGTCTATCGATCTCACGCGGCATCCGTCCCTAACTCGTGAACAAGACCCTGAGATACTTAAACTCCTCCACTTGAGGCAAGGACACTCCACCGACCTGTAGAGGGCAAAGCACCTTTTTCCGGTCGAGAATCATGGCCTCGGATTTGGAGGTGCTGACTTTCATCCCGGACGCTTCAAATTCGGCTGCAAACCGCCCCAGTGCATGCTGAAGGTCCTGATTTGACAAAACCAACAGAACCACATCGTCCGCAAACAGCAGAGATGAGATTCTGTGGTTCCCAAACCAGACCCCCTCTACACCCTGGCTGCGCCCAGAAATTCTGTTCATAAAGATAAATGAACAGAACCGGTGACAGAGGGCAGCCCTGGCAGAGGCCAACGTGCACTGGAAACAGGTTTGACATACTACCGGCAATGCGAACCAAGCTTCTGCTATGGTTGTACAGGGACCGGATAGCCCTTAGCAAAGGACCCCGGACCCGGTACTCCCGGAGCACCCCCCACAGGGTGCCCCGAGGGACACGGTCGAACGCCTTCTCCAGATCCACAAAGCACATTTGAACTGGTTGGGCGAACTCCCATGAACCCTCGAGCACCCGATGGAGCGTGTAGAGCTGGTCCAGTGTGCCGCGACCAGGATGAATACCACACTGCTCCTCCTGAATCCGAGGTTCGACTATCGGTCGAATTCTCCTCTCCAGTACTCTGGAATAGACCTTACCGGGGAGGCTGAGGAGTGTGATCCCCCTATAGTTGGAACACACCCTCCAGTCCCCCTTCTTAAACAGAGGGACCACCACCCCATTACATGACACTGGCAGTACTGAGGAGAACTGAGTATTTGTCCCAGTGAGATATGAGTAACTGAGCAGAGAAGGAGAAGAAAGTGTCAAAGTACTAAAAGAAAGAAAGGAAATAAATGAAATGGCTAATAATGGCATACATAGATTAGGAGGGATGAAGGTTACATTATCTGAAAAACAAAAGGAAGGAAATGAGAGAATCAGCTCGGTTATTACTCAAAATTGTTGACATTCTAACAAGCCGTCTACATGTGGTCCATATAGCTTGCCAGTGGTAACCTGGCCACTCGTTTGCTTCAATGGTTTGTACGGCGTTTATGGGCCAATGAGATATCCAGATATTTCTACATACATATCAGTGACTGTAACTCCGGTGTCACTCGCGAGGATCAACACAGAGCACATGAATATACAAATTTATTTTTCACACAATTATGAAAAAAATATATGTACATGTATGAGTTGCTCTGATTTTTATTATCTTGTCTGTTATACCTTTTGATTCAAGACTATTTTTCACTTTAAGTATTTCTGCATTGTATAAAATAAAAATGAATAATAATAATAAGAAGAAGAAGAAGAATGGACTAGATTTATATTGCTCTTGATAATGTCTCAATGTTTTCTCAAAGCACTTATATTTTTATTTCTAACAGTGTTTACACAATGGGGGATTTTCAAGTTGCCTACACGCATGTGTAATACGATATGATACGATACGATACACTTTATTGTCCCTTCCGGGAAATTTGTCTTAGACTCCAAGAGCTGCACAAGTAAAAAGTCAAACTGCCATGACATAATTACATAACTCATACAATTTACATAACTTAATACACACATCAATCATACGTATTGCACATCCCTAATACACATATCCAAATTACACATGCCCATATTACACAGCGGTCTCCCATAATAATTCATGCATATTGCACATATCCCTAAAAACACATACCCCTATTGCACAGCCATCTCCCACATATGGTTAAGGAAAATACTAACAGTGAATAGATAACACTAAAATTACAATGCCACCATGTCATTAACGCACAATCCTACTACCTATCCCAGGAACCATATTTAAGACTCTAATTGATGTGGGCACAAATGAGTTTTTAAGGGATTCAATTTGCACTGAGGGACTCTGTATCGCCTACCAGACGGTAGGAGTTCATACTCAGGATAGAGGATGTGGGAAGGATCTGACAAAGCTCGCTGCACTTCTTTGAGAACAGACTGTTCATACATGGACTGCAGGGAAGAGTTTCCCGTCCTCCCTACCACTTTCATAGCAGTCTTCACCAGACAAGCAAGCCTAGATTTTAACTGGACAGAGAGATTACCGTACCAAGATGACATCCCATACCGGATAATGCTTTCCAAAACAGCCTGATAAACCAAAAACAAGATTTTCTGCTCAACCCCAAACACCCTGAGTGTGCGCAGAAAATATAACCTCTGCTGTAAACGAGAGCATAAGTTATTGACATGCGTTTCCCAGCTGAAGCAAATGCCTAGATACCTGTAAAAGCTGACCTGATTGACTTCTTCATCATGGATTACCAGAGGGGATATGATCACCAATAGAACGAGGGTCAATTATCATCTCCTTAGTTTTCTTTACATTTATAGAAAGAAAGTTAACATCACACCAGTGGACAAAAGACTGCACCTCCTCAAAGTACAGTGATGGATCTGAGTCTTTATGAAGCAGACTGAGGATGGCAGTATCATCAGAAAACTTAAAAACATGATTTCCATGAAAGTGGCTAATGCAATCATTAGTATAGAGAGTAAAAAGGACAGGTGAACTGACACAACCCTGAGGTACGCCAGTACTGATGTTTTTAGAATCAGAGATAGTGTTATTAACTCTGACATTTTGAATTCTATCTGTTAAAAAAGAATAAAACCATTTTATAATTACAGGATTTACTGACAGGTGAATTAATTTTTGAATCAGTAAATGAGGCTGTAACGTCTTAAAAGCTGAACTAAAATCAATAAATAAAAGACGTGCGTAAGCCTTTGGGTCTTCGAGGTGTTTTAGTGACAGGTGGGTGATGCCATTAATGGCATCATCTGTACCCCGCCCTCTCCTATACGCAAACTGCAAGGGATCTAGATCTGAATTTATCTCTGACTTTAAAATAGACACCATATATTTTTCCAAACATTTCATAACAACAGAAGTTAAAGCTACTGGTCTAAAATCATTGTTGGTCGTTGGGCAGGGTTTTTTGGGTACTGGAACAATAATTGACTTTTCCAGAGTAAAGGAACTGTGTGCTGATCCACAGACTGCTGGAAAAACGGACACCAAGCTGATGTGAGCTCCTCTGCAAAAGCCTTTAAAAGAAAAGCTGAGACGCCATCTGGGCCAGCAGACTTATTTTTCTGAACCCTACTATAAAGTAACTTAATTTTGCCTGGATCAACTACTAACCTGGGGTGCAAATCAATAGATGAAATGGAATTAAAAATGTTAACACAATCCAAAGAAAAATCCTGAGTCTCAAATCTCAAAAGTCATTGAGCTCATTTGCTTTTTCCTGATCATCTTCGCTCTCAGACTGCAGGCTTACTTGTAGTTCCTAGGGTTTGTAAGAGTAGAATGGGAGGCAGAGCCTTCAGCTTTCAGGCTCCTCTCCTGTGGAACCAGCTCCCAATTCAGATCAAGGAGACAGACACCCTCTCTACTTTTAAGATTAGGCTTAAAACTTTCCTTTTTGCTAAAGCTTATAGTTAGGGCTGGATCAGGTGACCCTGAACCATCCCTTAGTTATGCTGCTATAGACGTAGACTGCTGGGGGGTTCCCATGATGCACTGTTTCTTTCTCTTTTTGCTCTGTATGCACCACTCTACATTTAATCATTAGTGATCGATCTCTGCTCCCCTCCACAGCATGTCTTTTTCCTGGTTCTCTCCCTCAGCCCCAACCAGTCCCAGCAGAAGACTGCCCCTCCCTGAGCCTGGTTCTGCTGGAGGTTTCTTCCTGTTAAAAGGGAGTTTTTCCTTCCCACTGTAGCCAAGTGCTTGCTCACAGGGGGTCGTTTTGACCGTTGGGGTTTTACATAATTATTGTATGGCCTTGCCTTACAATATAAAGCGCCTTGGGGCAACTGTTTGTTGTGATTTGGTGCTATATAAAAAATTGATTGATTGATTGATCTGTTACAAAACTTTTCCTTTTTGTTACCATATTAGCTGCCACTTTCATTGAATCCCAAAGTTTTTTAGAGTCCATTGAGGCAAAATTCTGCTCAATATTGTCCTTGTGCCTCTTCCTTGCATGCCTTAGCATCTGGTTCAGTTCTTTTTGCACAGTTTTTAACCCCATCCGGTCTTGATTCTTAAAAGCGATTTTTTTTACAGTTAATACAGTCTTTAACTTCCTTGGTTATGTAAGGCCTGTTGTTTGGATATATAATAATATCCTTTCTGGTAACCACACAATCAGTACAAAACTGTATGTAGTCTGTTATAGTATCCGTGGCCTCATCAATGTCCAGAGTATGAAAAATGTCCCAATCTGTGCAGAGGAAAGATCCCTTTAAAGCCTCTATGTTATCACTTGACCAAACAGGCACCGTCCTGATCTGTGGCTTGCTGCTCTTCAACACAGTCTTATAAGTTGGGATCAGATGTATTATGTTATGATCTGAATTAGACAAAGGAGGCTTTGCTCTGGCCCTGTAGGCATTCTTAATATTGCCATAACATTTATCTAAAATCTTGTCATCCCGAGTGGCTCAATCAACATATTGATCAAATCCAGGGAGGGACAGTTCTAATTTACAACTATTAAAATCACCAAGTATAAAAACAGGAGGACCAGGCGTACGTTGCAGCTGAAGGTGAACAAAGTCTGCAATTTGAGCTGCAGCTCGGGCTGCGTTTCCACTTGGGGGAACATAAACAGCAAAAATTAAAATATTACCAAACTCCCTCTGAAGATAAAAGGGTCTCACGGAAAGGCACAGAAGTTCCACATCTTTGTTACACACCATCTCCCTGACGGTGTAATTTCTGCACCAGCCTTCATTGACGAACACACAGATGCCTCCTCCACAGCTCTTACCTGAGGATGCACTCTGGTCCGCTCGAATGACAGAAAAACCCTCCACATCAATAAGGGAGCTTGGAATATCCACATGTAACCATGTCTCTGTGATCACAAGCAGGCCTGACTCCTGGTACTCAGAGCCTACTCTGGCATTGGTACAAAGCTCCTCCATCTTATTTCTCAGAGACCGCGCATTGCACAGGATCATACCCGGCAGCGGCGGTCTGTTGCCTCTTCGGCGAAAACGCTGGCGTATTCCTCCTCGCCTGCCTCTTTTCTGATGACATGTCCGCGGGCCTGTTGTATCCTCAGCGTCTCCAGCAGATCAGCCGGAGGCATGATTCCCGCAGATCGCAGGGAAAGAAGAGCGTCTCTGGTGTAGGTGAGTGATCGCTCAGCTGCTTCCGCGTTCGGAAAAGTTTGGCAGATCCTCAGCAATTCCCAAAAAAATCAGAATTATAAAAATTTGGTGCATAAATAACTCCATGGTGCTTTCCCCACACACACTGACAAATAACAATCCAACAATTAAAATGTTTAAAAGTTTAAAAACACAGCAGTTAAAACACAGCAGCCGCAACAGGAGTCCAGGTCACCACAGGGCAGCGCCACCACAGGCAGGCTGAGGACGTCACAACTCTGTCTGGTTAGGGAGACGCGGTTTCATTCAACAAAAAGAACTGTCAAGAAACTTTCTCGTCACTGTTTGGAGTTGTGTGGAGGTAGGAATAGCCTTTTGAATGCTTGAATAACGATGTCAGTCAAACAATGAAATCAAATAATAGTGAAAACATGTTCAATGCGCCCAGAATGTTGGTATTTTGGTCGTTGAACTTTCCAGGCAACAAATGTAAAGCCCCAGTCACATGGCACTGATGAAGGACACCAAAGCCAAAACGAAATCGAAGCAGTGGTTCGCAGATTGAAGCAATGCTTCGATCAATTGCTTCGTTTATTCTTTCTTTCTTTCGCTTAATTTTCCCCCGCTAAAACCCTAAAGAGCATACGTCTGTGAGTATTATTTACCTTTTCTATGTTAAACCAACCTGTTATGGTCTTCTGAAACAGTTGATAGATGTATTTTATAACTTAAAAACGGGAGCGATGCTAACGCGTTAGCATGTCTATGGCATTTTCAATGTTAAAAGTTAGTATTTAGCATTTGCAGCCGTCATCACGTTCGGGTGCATTTGTTTTCAAATTGTAATATTCCTTAAATTTATTTCTGCTTATATATTAATAATCTAATGATTATTATATACAATTTTAGAGAAAGAGACAAAAAGAACCTGAATAGAAACACAACAGAAAAAATATAATAGCAACTAACAATGACAATAAATAAATAAATAACAGAAATAAATGTTTCCTGTGAACACCTAGTGACTCTTACACCTCCATTTCATCCCTGTCTTATTTAAGTTTAATGACAGTTTGTTTTGGTCAAACCATATTTTCAGTTTATTAATTTCTTCAGTTATTTCCTCCAGAACTTTCTGACAAACTAGAAAACTGCTGCATCCAAGTAAGAGCAGAATACTACTGGAATGAATCTGAATAAGGAAAGTTGTTTTTTTTTCTCACTAAATGGATGCTGCACTCACTGCAGTTTATCATCTGGAATAGTCCGATCGCATTTCAGAGCTTCTAGAATTGAAACATTTTCGGGCAGGTCGTGTTGGGGGGTAATTTTGGGTTTCAGCTTTTTTTGTTTTTCACCACTTTCATCCCTGAATATGAGTTGTGATTCACTTTTGTGCGGATTAAAGTTACTAACTGGGACTCCTGTCTCGTTGGGAGAAAGAAACGAGAATCATCCTCCGTTCTGTTCTCCAAACAGCTCCAAACGTTGCGCGGCTCTTTGACAAGTCAAGATAGAACGATAGAATCCAGTCTGAATTAATAACTTCAAAGTGAAACACAGTTTTGTTTATTTTTATTTATGTCCAGAGATCAAGGATACAGTGACCAATTTCATATTTATTTACTTTAAGACTCAAAGAAATACATAGAAAACCTGTAAAGCCTACTTTTAGTACAAAATTCACGAGGTATCGATAAGGGAATCGATAAGGAATCGGATCGATAAGCAGAATCGATAATGGCATCGATATTGATAAAATCTTATCAATAGCCATCCCTAATCACCACCATCAATTCTTTCTGCTTGCTTCTCTATTCTGATCTTCTTTGTGAGGTACACATTCAATTCTCAATAGTAGTATACTCAACAACTCCATATTCAATTATTCAAACCCATTACAAGTGCTCATCAATATCAATCAATCAATCAATTTTTTTTCATATAGCGCCAAATCACAACAAACAGTTGCCCCAAGGCGCTTTATATTGTAAGGCAAGGCCATACAATAATTATGTAAAACCCCAACGGTCAAAACGACCCCCTGTGAGCAAGCACTTGGCTACAGTGGGAAGGAAAAATTCTGGCTGAGGGAGAGAACCAGGAAAAAGACATGCTGTGGAGGGGAGCAGAGATCGATCACTAATGATTAAATGCAGAGTGGTGCATACAGAGCAAAAAGAGAAAGAAACAGTGCATCATGGGAACCCCCCAGCAGTCTACGTCTATAGCAGCATAACTAAGGGATGGTTCAGGGTCACCTGATCCAGCCCTAACTATAAGCTTTAGCAAAAAGGAAAGTTTTAAGCCTAATCTTAAACGTAGAGAGGGTGTCTGTCTCCCTGATCTGAATTGGGAGCTGGTTCCACAGGAGAGGAGCCTGAAAGCTGAAGGCTCTGCCTCCCATTCTACTCTTACAAACCCTAGGAACTACAAGTAAGCCTGCAGTCTGAGAGCGAAGCGTTCTATTGGGGTGATATGGTACTACGAGGTCCCTAAGATAAGATGGGACCTGATTATTCAAAACCTTATAAGTAAGAAGAAGAATTTTAAATTCTATTCTAGAATTAACAGGAAGCCAGTGAAGAGAGGCCATGGGTGAGATATGCTCTCTCCTTCTAGTCCCCGTCAGTACTCTAGCTGCAGCATTGTGAATTAACTGAAGGCTTTTTAGGGAACTTTTAGGACAACCTGATAATAATGAATTACAATAGTCCAGCCTAGAGGAAATAAATGCATGAATTAGTTTTTCAGCATCACTCTGAGACAAGACCTTTCTAATTTTAGAGATATTGCGTAAATGCAAAAAAGCAGTCCTACATATTTGTTTAATATGCGCTTTGAATGACATATCCTGATCAAAAATGACTCCAAGATTTCTCACAGTATTACTAGAGGTCAGGGTAATGCCATCCAGAGTAAGGATCTGGTTAGACACCATGTTTCTAAGATTTGTGGGGCCAAGTACAATAACTTCAGTTTTATCTGAGTTTAAAAGCAGGAAATTAGAGGTCATCCATGTCTTTATGTCTGTAAGACAATCCTGCAGTTTAGCTAATTGGTGTGTGTCCTCTGGCTTCATGGATAGATAAAGCTGGGTATCATCTGCGTAACAATGAAAATTTAAGCAATACCGTCTAATAATACTACCTAAGGGAAGCATGTATAAAGTGAATAAAATTGGTCCTAGCACAGAACCTTGTGGAACTCCATAATTAACCCTAGTCTGTGAAGAAGATTCCTCATGTACATGAACAAATTGTAATCTATTAGACAAATATGATTCAAACCACCGCAGCGCAGTGCCTTTAATACCTATGGCATGCTCTAATCTCTGTAATAAAATTTTATGGTCAACAGTATCAAAAGCAGCACTGAGGTCTAACAGAACAAGCACAGAGATGAGTCCACTGTCCGAGGCCATAAGAAGATCATTTGTAACCTTCACTAATGCTGTTTCTGTACTATGATGAATTCTAAAACCTGACTGAAACTCTTCAAATAGACCATTCCTCTGCAGATGATCAGTTAGCTGTTTTACAACTACCCTTTCAAGAATTTTTACAAGAATTTTATATATATATATATATATATATATATATATATATATATATATATATATATATATATATATATACGAGGTCTCTTAGATAATAAACCGACCCTTTTATTTATTTTTTTTAACTATATGGATTTGAATGACATGCGATTACACCAATCATGCTTGAACCCTCGTGCGCATGCGTGAGTTTTTTCACGCGTGTCGGTGACGTCATTTCCCTGTGGGCAGGCCTTGAGTGAGATGTGGTCCCGCCCTCTATGCTGAATTCCTTTGTTTCACACGCTGCTCGAGACGGCGCGCGTTGCTTTATCAAAATTTTTTCTGGACCTGTGAGGAATATCCGAGTGGACACTATTCGAGAAATTAAGCTGGTTTTCTGTGAAAAGTTTAACGGCTGATGAGAGATTATGGGATGTTTCTGTCGGTGTAAGGACTTCCCACAGAGCGGGACGTCCTGCAGCGCTTCCAGGCGCTGTCGTCGGCCTGTTTCGAGCTGAAAACATCTTAATTTAAGGCTTAATTCACCCAGGACATCGTGAGAGAACAGAGAAGATTCAGAAGAGGCCGGCATGAGGAATTTATGCGGACATTCCACTGTTTAAGGACATTTTTTTAATGAAAGACGTACGCGCAAATTCACTGAGTCGTTTCCGTGACGACTCGGCAAATCTGTGTGCGCCGCGACAGGAAAAACACCTCCGTGTTGAAAACCATTTGTAGAATTCAGGCGGCTTTTAATGGCTTTCAACAAGTGAGTAACTGAGAAATTGTTTAACAGCTTGGGCATGTTCCAACTTGCCCGTTAAGATTTCCAACGGAGGTGTTTTTCCTGCCGCGACCCCCCGCGGTCGGGTCCAGCCCGACATGCGACTCTGCCCGCACGTTCTTTCATTACAAAATGAACGTTAACAATGGAATGTCCGAATAAACGCCTCATGCCGACTTCTTCTGAAAGTTCTCTGTTCTCTGACGACTTACTGCATCAACAGAGCCTGAAATGTGGAAGTTTTCAACTTGAAACGGCGAGACGCTGCCGCCTCGAAGCGCAGATCACCGTCAGGCGCCGTGGACCGTCCTTAAAGCGACACTACCAGACCAAAATCTCTCATCAGCCGTTAAAATTTTTACCGAAAACCAGCTGAATTTATTGAATGGTGTCCACTCAGTTGTGCCTTACAGTTTTGAAAAAAATTTTTATCAAACAAAGCAACAGTCTCTGAGCCATTCCTAAATAATGAAAAAAATCGACGAGCGGGTGGACGACTCCTCACTCAAAGACTGCCCACAGGCGAATGACGTAACCGACAGGCGTGAAAAAACTCTCGCATGCCCACGAGGGTTCAAGCATGTCTGATGTAATCACACGTGATTCAAATCCATATGGTTTTTGAAAAAAATAATAAGGTCGGATACTTTTCTAATAGACCTCGTATATATATATATATATAGAATCAATATATACCCATATACGCATATTCACCTATACGTGTACACCTATATACAAATACATGAAAACCCATACACAATAACACACATACATCTATGCATGCATACATATTGTCCTTTTCATTTATACTTTTCTATTTTCAAAAGTACAGTTAGGTACTAACAATTGTATCAAAGGCTTTCCATTATTTTCAATTCATTTAAAGTTTAACACATTTTTCCCTTCTAAGCAATTACAAATAGTCTTACACCCTGATCATTACTACCATAATGCCGTACACCTAATACTACTGTTCAATGACTATATGAGGTCTGTGAGGAAAGTATCCGATCTTATTATTTTTTTAAAAAACCATATGGATTTGAATCATGTGTGATTACATCAGCCAAGCTTGAACCCTCGTGGGCATGCGTGAGTTTTTTCACGCCTGTCGGTGACGTCATTCGCCTGTGAGCACACCTTGTGGTAGGAGTGGTCCAGCCCCCTCGTTGGAATTCCTTTGTCTGAGAAGTTGCTGAGAGCCTGTGCTGTGCTTGATCAAAATTTTTTCAAAAACTGTGAGGCACATCCGAGTGGACATCATTCGAGAAATTAAGCTGGTTTTCGGTGAAAATTTTAATGGCTGCTGAGAGATTTTGGATTGTTTCTATCGCTGTAAGGACTTCCCACGGAGCGGGACGTCGCGCACCGCTCCGAGGCGACGTCGTCATCCTGTTTCAAGCTGAAAACCTCCAAATTTAAGCCTCTGTTGACCCAGGATGTGGTGAGAGAACAGAGAAGTTTCAGAAGAGGTCGGAATCAGCAGTTTATCCGGACATTCCACTGTTAAAGATTTTTTAATGAAAGATGTGCAGACGGATTGGCGCGTCGGCTAGCAGCCGGCGCGGCGTGCCCGCCACAGGAAAAACACCTCCGTTGGAAGCCTTAAGGACAAGTTGGAACATGCCCTGCTGTTAAACAATTTCTCAGATACTCACTCAACTAAAAGCCAACAAAAGCCGCCTGGATTTTACAAATGGTCATCAACACGGTGGTGTTTTTCCAGCGCCAGTCTCTCAGCAACTTCTCAGACAATGAAAATCTGACGAGGGGGCTGGACCACTCCTTCCACAAGGTGTGCTCACAGGCAAATGACGTCACCGACAGGCGTGAAAAAACTCAAGCATGCACACGAGGGTTCAAGCTTGGCTGATACAATCACACGTGATTCAAATCCATATGGTTTTTTTTAAAAATAAAAATGTCGGTTTCTTTTCTAATAGACCTTATACAATAATCTACACTTCTTACTGACTCTATAAGCATTTTTTACTTGTTTGTGTACTGTGATAAAATAATTTTATATTTCTTTCTGAACTTATGTTTCCACACAGTTTAATGTGGTTGCCCAAATAATTCCATAACTTGACTCCACATACCGACACACACCAACTTTTCAGAGTAGTTCTTACATAGTGTACTATAAAGTTACCACATACCCTCAATCCATACTGTCCTTACAGAACAGTTTTTAAATATTACATGATAATTCATTTTTATTAGCTCTATACATTAGTAATGCAGTATGAAATTTTACCAAATCAGTCATTTTTAATATTTTTGACCTGATAAACAATTCATTTGTGTGGTCTAGATATCCTACTTTGTGCAAAATTATAACTGCACGTTTTTGTAATATAACGAGGGGATGAAGTGAACTCTTATAGTTGTTGCCCCATACTTCTATACAGTAAGTTAAATATGGCAAAATCAATGTACAATATAACACATGAAGGGCATCAAGCTCTAACAAATATTTAACTTTATTAATAACTGCGAGAATTTTGGAAATGTTACTCTGTATATATCTAATGTGCATTTTCCAGCTTATTTTTTCGTCTATTATTAAACCAAGAAATTTATATTCTGATACTTTTACACCATTTATACATATCTTTAACTCAGAATTTACTTTGTAATTTCCAAAAAACATAATTTTAGTTTTATCTAGATTTAATTTATTTGTGTCCATCCAACTTTTTAGTTTATTCAGTTCCTCATTAATAATTCGGATAAGTTCACTATAATTTTATTTTGCATAAAACATGTTTGTGTCGTCCGCTTCTGTACAATAACACAGAGGGACATCCATACTATAACACAGAGGGGCTTCTGTACTATAACACAGAGGGACATCCATACTATAACACAGAGGGACATCCATACTATAACACAGAGGGGCTTCTGTACGATAACACAGAGGGACTTCCATACTATAACACAGAGGGGCTTCTGTACAATAACACAGAGGGACGTCCATACTATAACACAGAGGGGCTTCTGTACAATAACACAGAGGGACGTCCATACTATAACACAGAGGGGCTTCTGTACAATAACACAGAGGGACTTCCATACTATAACACAGAGGGGCTTCTGTACAATAACACAGAGGGACGTCCACACTATAACACAGAGGGGCTTCTGTACAATAACACAGAGGGACTTCCATACTATAACACAGAGGGGCTTCTGTACAATAACACAGAGGGACTTCCATACTATAACACAGAGGGGCTTCTGTACAATAACACAGAGGGACTTCCATACTATAACACAGAGGGGCTTCTGTACAATAACACAGAGGGACGTCCATACTATAACACAGAGGGGCTTCTGTACAATAACACAGAGGGACTTCCATACTATAACACAGAGGGGCTTCTGTACAATAACACAGAGGGACGTCCACACTATAACACAGAGGGGCTTCTGTACAATAACACAGAGGGACGTCCATACTATAACACAGAGGGGCTTCTGTACGATAACACAGAGGGACGTCCATACTATAACACAGAGGGGCTTCTGTACGATAACACATAGGGACGTCCATACTATAACACAGAGGGGCTTCTGTACGATAACACAGAGGGGCTTCTGTACAATAACACAGAGGGACGTCCATACTATAACACAGAGGGGCTTCTGTACAATAACACAGAGGGACTTCCATACTATAACACAGAGGGGCTTCTGTACAATAACACAGAGGGACTTCCATACTATAACACAGAGGGACATCCACACTATAACACAGAGGGGCTTCTGTACAATAACACAGAGGGACTTCGATACTATAACACAGAGGGACGTCCATACTATAACACAGACGGACATCCATACTATAACACAGAGGGACATCCATACTATAACACAGAGGGACATCCATACTATAACACAGAGGGGCTTCTGTACAATAACACAGAGGGACGTCCATACTATAACACAGAGGGACATCCATACTATAACACAGAGGGGCTTCTGTACGATAACACAGAGGGACATCCATACTATAACACAGAGGGACATCCACACAATAACACAGAGGGGCTTCTGTACAATAACACAAAGGGACTTCCATACTATAACACAGAGGGACGTCCATACTATAACACAGACGGACATCCATACTATAACACAGAGGGGCTTCTCTACGATAACACAGAGGGACGTCCATACTACAACACAGAGGGACGTCCATACTATAACACAGACGGACATCCACACTATAACACAGAGGGGCTTCTCTACGATAACACAGAGGGACGTCCATACTACAACACAGAGGGACATCCACACTATAACACAGAGGGGCTTCTGTACAATAACACAGAGGGACTTCGATACTATAACACAGAGGGACGTCCATACTATAACACAGACGGACATCCATACTATAACACAGAGGGACATCCATACTATAACACAGAGGGGCTTCTGTACGATAACACAGAGGGACCTCCATACTATAACACAGAGGGGCTTCTGTACAATAACACAGAGGGACGTCCATACTATAACACAGAGGGGCTTCTGTACGATAACACAGAGGGACGTCCATACTATAACACAGAGGGGCTTCTGTACGATAACACATAGGGACGTCCATACTATAACACAGAGGGGCTTCTGTACGATAACACAGAGGGGCTTCTGTACAATAACACAGAGGGACGTCCATACTATAACACAGAGGGGCTTCTGTACAATAACACAGAGGGACTTCCATACTATAACACAGAGGGGCTTCTGTACAATAACACAGAGGGACATCAACACTATAACACAGAGGGACATCCACACTATAACACAGAGGGGCTTCTGTACAATAACACAGAGGGACATCCATACTATAACACAGAGGGACGTCCATACTATAACACAGAGGGACATCCATACTATAACACAGACGGACATCCATACTATAACACAGAGGGACATCCATACTATAACACAGAGGGGCTTCTGTACAATAACACAGAGGGACGTCCATACTATAACACAGAGGGACATCCATACTATAACACAGAGGGGCTTCTGTACGATAACACAGAGGGACATCCATACTATAACACAGAGGGACATCCACACAATAACACAGAGGGGCTTCTGTACAATAACACAAAGGGACTTCCATACTATAACACAGAGGGACGTCCATACTATAACACAGACGGACATCCATACTATAACACAGAGGGGCTTCTCTACGATAACACAGAGGGACGTCCATACTACAACACAGAGGGACGTCCATACTATAACACAGACGGACATCCACACTATAACACAGAGGGGCTTCTCTACGATAACACAGAGGGACGTCCATACTACAACACAGAGGGACATCCACACTATAACACAGAGGGATGTCCATACTATAACACAGGGGGACATCCATACTATAACACAGAGGGACATCCAACATATAACTCAGAGGGACGTCCATACTATAACACAGAGGGACTTCCACACTATAACACAGAGGGACATCCACACTATAACACAGAGGGACGTCCATACTATAACACAGAGGGACATCCAAACTATAACACAGAGGGACATCCAAACTATAACACAGAGGGACGTCCATACTATAACACAGAGGGACGTCCATACTATAACACAGAGGGACATCCAAACTATAACTCAGAGGGACATCCATACTATAACACAGAGGGACGTCCATACTATAACACAGAGGGACTTCCACACTATAACACAGAGGGACATCCACACTATAACACAGAGGGACGTCCATACTATAACATAGAAGGACATCCAAACTATAACTCAGAGGGACATCCAAACTATAACACAGAGGGACGTCCATACTATAACACAGAGGGACATCCACACAATAACACAGAGGGGCTTCTGTACAATAACACAAAGGGACTTCCATACTATAACACAGAGGGACGTCCATACTATAACACAGACGGACATCCATACTATAACACAGAGGGGCTTCTCTACGATAACACAGAGGGACGTCCATACTACAACACAGAGGGACGTCCATACTATAACACAGACGGACATCCACACTATAACACAGAGGGGCTTCTCTACGATAACACAGAGGGACGTCCATACTACAACACAGAGGGACATCCACACTATAACACAGAGGGATGTCCATACTATAACACAGGGGGACATCCATACTATAACACAGAGGGACATCCAACATATAACTCAGAGGGACGTCCATACTATAACACAGAGGGACTTCCACACTATAACACAGAGGGACATCCACACTATAACACAGAGGGACGTCCATACTATAACACAGAGGGACATCCAAACTATAACACAGAGGGACATCCAAACTATAACACAGAGGGACGTCCATACTATAACACAGAGGGACGTCCATACTATAACACAGAGGGACATCCAAACTATAACACAGAGGGACATCCATACTATAACACAGAGGGACGTCCATACTATAACACAGAGGGACTTCCACACTATAACACAGAGGGACATCCACACTATAACACAGAGGGACGTCCATACTATAACATAGAAGGACATCCAAACTATAACTCAGAGGGACATCCAAACTATAACACAGAGGGACGTCCATACTATAACACAGAGGGACGTCCATACTATAACACAGAGGGACATCCAAACTATAACACAGACGGACATCCACACTATAACACAGAGGGGCTTCTCTACGATAACACAGAGGGACGTCCATACTACAACACAGAGGGACATCCACACTATAACACAGAGGGATGTCCATACTATAACACAGGGGGACATCCATACTATAACACAGAGGGACATCCAACATATAACTCAGAGGGACGTCCATACTATAACACAGAGGGACTTCCACACTATAACACAGAGGGACATCCACACTATAACACAGAGGGACGTCCATACTATAACACAGAGGGACATCCAAACTATAACTCAGAGGGACATCCAAACTATAACACAGAGGGACGTCCATACTATAACACAGAGGGACGTCCATACTATAACACAGAGGGACATCCAAACTATAACTCAGAGGGACATCCATACTATAACACAGAGGGACGTCCATACTATAACACAGGGGGACATCCACACTATAACACAGAGGGACTTCTGTACGATAACACAGAGGGACTTTCTTTCTTTCTTTTTAATATTTATTTCATTCATTTAAAAGAAAAACAGAAAAGCAAAAAACAAAAGCACCACAATACCAGAATGAAAAGGAGCAGAAAGAAGAACAAGTCTTATGATTTCTGCCCCTTTTAACAATACAATCTTTCAATATACAGCATCATAGTCAACATTATTTAACAGATTGCATTTCTTTAACTTGTCACATACCACTGACCCATTTCATAATTATGACCAGAAATTAATAGATTACATCACTGACAGGTTACATTTAAACTTAAGACACTCCAAACATTATTAACAGTTTACTTTCTTTTTTTTTTTACTTTCTTGCAGCCCACTGACTTACTTCATAGTTTCATACTTACTTAATACATCTAATTTAATATGTTTTTTAAATAATTTAAGCGACCTTAATTCTTTAATTTCTTTATTAAGATTGTTCCATAATTTGACACCATTTACTGCAATACTCCTTTCCTTTACTTTGGTTCTAAATCTTGGTTTTTTAAAGACTTCTATTCCTTTCAATTTATAACTACTTACTCTTTTTTCAAACATATTTTGAATGTTTGTTGGTAAAGTATTTTTATTAACTTGGTACATCGTTTGTAATATTTTCAAATAAACTAAATCATGAAATTTAAGTACCCTATACTTAATAAACAATGGATTAGATGGATCTCTAAAACCACTGTTACTAATCACTTTTAAAGCTCTTTTCTGCAAAATAAATAAAGGTTGTATATAGGTTGTATATGTTGATCCCCAGATTTCTACACAGTAAGTTAAATATGGGACAATCAATGAATTGTACAATGTTAATAAACCATAACTATTTAATGAATATTTTACTTTATGCAAAACAGCAATGGCTTTTGCTATTTTTCCTTTTATGTAATTTATGTGTGACTTCCACAATATAACACAGAGGGGCTTCTGTACGATAACACAGAGGGATTTCCACAATATAACACAGAGGGACGTCCATCCTATAACACAGAGGGACATCCAAACTATAACTCAGAGGGACATCCATACTATAACACAGAGGGACGTCCATACTATAACACAGGGGGACATCCACACTATAACACAGAGGGACGTCCATACTATAACACAGAGGGACATCCAAACTATAACTCAGAGGGACATCCATACGATAACACAGAGGGACTTCTGTACGATAACACAGAGGGACTTCCACAATATAACACAGAGGGGCTTCTGTACGATAACACAGAGGGACATCCACACTATAACACAGAGGGACATCCACACTATAACACAGAGGGACATCCACACTATAACACAGAGGGACATCCACACTATAACACAGAGGGACTTCTGTACGATAACACAGAGGGACATCCACAATATAACACAGAGGGGCTTCTGTACGATAACACAGAGGGACATCCACAATATAACACAGAGGGGCTTCTGTACGATAACACAGAGGGACATCCACACTATAACACAGAGGGACGTCCACACTATAACACAGAGGGGCTTCTGTACAATAACACAGAGGGAGTTCCACACTATAACACAGAGGGGCTTCTGTACAATAACACAGAGGGACATCCATACTATAACACAGAGGGGCTTCTGTACGATAACACAGAGGGAGTTCCACACTATAACACAGAGGGGATCACTATACACTAGCACGAAGAGAGGACGTCCACACTATAACACAGAGGGGCTTCCACACTATAACACAGAGGGACATCCATACTATAACACAGAGGGACATCCATACTATAACACAGAGGGGCTTCTGTACGATAACACAGAGGGACATCCATACTATAACACAGAGGACATCCATACTGTAACACAGAGGGGCTTCGTCATAACACAGAGGGACATCACACTATACACAGAGGGACATCCCATACTATAACACAGAGGGGCTTCTGTATGATAACACAGAGGGACATCCATACTATAACACAGAGGGGCTTCTGTACGATAACACAAAGGGACATCCACACTATAACACAGAGGGGCATCCATACTATAACACAGAGGGGCTTCTGTACGATAACACAGAGGGACATCCATACTAAAACACAGAGGGGCTTCTGTACGATAACACAGAGGGACATCCATACTATAACACAGAGGGGCTTCTGTACGATAACACAGAGGGACATACATACTATAACACAGAGGGGCTTCTGTACGATAACACAAAGGGACATCCACACTATAACACAGAGGGACATCCATACTATAACACAGAGGGGCTTCTGTATGATAACACAAAGGGACATCCACACTATAACACAGAGGGACATCCATACTATAACACAGAGGGGCTTCTGTACGATAACACAGAGGGACATACATGCTATAACACAGAGGGGCTTCTGTACGATAACACAGAGGGACATCCATACTATAACACAGAGGGGCTTCTGTACGATAACACAGAGGGACATACATACTATAACAGAGAGGGGCTTCTGTACGATAACACAAAGGGACATCCATACTATAACACAGAGGGGCTTCTGTACGATAACACAAATGGACATCCACACTATAACACAGAGCGACATCCATACTATAACACAGAGGGACGTCCATACTATAACACAGAGGGACATCCATACTATAACAAAGAGAGACATCCACACTATAACACAGGGGGACTTCCACACTATAACACAGAGGGGCTTCTGTACGATAACATAGAGGGACTTCCATACTATAACACAGAGGGGCTTTGTACGATAACACAGAGGGACATCCATACTATAGCACAGAGGGATGTCCAAACTATAACACAGAGGGACGTCCACACTATAACACAGAGGGAAGGCCACACTATAACACAGAGGGGCTTCTGTACGATAACACAGAGGGACATCCATACTATAACACAGAGGGGCTTCTGTACGATAACACAGAGGCACATACATACTATAACACAGAGGGGCTTCTGTATGATAACACAAAGGGACATCCACACTATAACACAGAGGGACATCCATACTATAACACAGAGGGGCTTCTGTACGATAACACAGAGGGACATACATACGATAACACAGAGGGATGTCCATACTATAACACAGAGGGGCTTCTGTACGATAACACAGAGGGACATACATACGATAACACAGAGGGATGTCCATACTATAACACAGAGGGGCTTCTGTACGATAATACAGAGGGACATCCATACGATAACACAGAGGGATGTCCATACTATAACACAGAGGGGCTTCTGTACGATAACACAGAGGGACATCCACACTGTAACACAGAGGGACGGCCTCAACATTATCTAAAGTCTGGGTGTTTTTGTGAAGCTTAGGGCTGGTGGCCTGCAATCACCTTTGTATTTCCTGTTTTGCTTGTTGCTTGCTGGTGACAAATTATACTGTATTTGTTGTCTTTCTGATGCTTGATTCTGCTTTTCTCTCTGTTTAAGATGCAGCTCCATCCAGAGATGGGTGTGGTGTCTGTTCCAGAAATGTCTTGTACACTGGCAACATTTCCTGTATGTTCGTTTTGTGAACTGTTCTGTAATTTATGTTTGTATCATGGCCCAAGCAGAGGGTCACCCCTTTGAGTCTGGTCTGCTTGAGGTTTTTTTTTTTTTTAAACTCTGAGCAGCTGTGAGTGTCCTTGCTAAAAACAGCTGGAGACCTGTGACGCTTTAACAACAAATACTAATACTTTTTTCCAAATGCACCTAATGTCTCTTTCTGAGGACTCCATGATGTAAAAAAACACCAATTAAACTTTCTTACCTGTCAATCAGGCTCCACAGCCTGTCCAGTGGATTTTTATTTTATTTTTTACCACTGTTGTCGTGTGTTACCTGTGCTGCTCCACAGCCTGTCTAGTGGATTTTTATTTTGTTTTAGCACTGTTGTCGTGCGTTGCCTGTGCTGCTCCACAGCCTGTCTAGTGGATTTTTATTTTATTTTTTACCACTGTTGTCGTGTGTTACCTGTGCTGCTCCACAGCCTGTCTAGTGGATTTTTATTTTGTTTTAGCACTGTTGTCGTGCGTTGCCTGTGCTGCTCCACAGCCTGTCCTGTGGATTTTTATTTTTATTTTATTTTATTTTTTAGCACTGTTGTTGTGCGTTACCTGTGCTGCTCCACAGCCTGTCTAGTGGATTTTTATTTTATTTTAGCACTGTTGTCGTGCGTTACCTGTGCTGCTCCACAGCCTGTCTAGTGTCGGATTCCCTGTTTGGGAATCCGCTAGCTTAGCGTAGCTACTAGCTCTTAGCCGTTTTAGCATGGCGGCTTCTCCTGTCTCTCCCGTACTTTTCTGCTCTGGGTGTGAAATGTTTAGTTATTCCTCGGCCTCTTTTAGCAGTAACGGTACTTGTAATAAGTGCAGCTTATTCGTAGCTTTGGAGGCCAGGCTGGGCGAATTGGAGGCTCGGCTCCGCACCGTGGAAAATTCTACAGCTAGCCAGGCCTCTGTAGTCGGTGCGGACCAAGGTAGCTTAGCCGCCGTTAGTTCCCCCCTGGCAGACCCCGTGCAGTCGGGAAGGCAGGCTGACTGGGTGACTGTGAGGAGGAAGCGTAGCCCTAAACAGAAGCCCCGTGTACACCGTCAACCCGTTCACATCTCTAACCGTTTTTCCCCACTCGACGATACACTCGCCGAGGATCAAACTCTGGTTATTGGCGACTCTGTTTTGAGAAATGTGAAGTTAGCGACACCAGCAACCATTGTCAATTGTCTTCCGGGGGCCAGAGCAGGCGACATCGAAGGACATTTGAAATTGCTGGCTAAGGCTAAGCGTAAATTTGGTAAGATTGTAATTCACGTCGGCAGTAATGACACTCGGTTACGCCAATCGGAGGTCACTAAAATTAACATTGAATCGGTGTGTAACTTTGCAAAAACAATGTCGGACTCTGTTGTTTTCTCTGGGCCCCTCCCCAATCAGACCGGGAGTGACATGTTTAGCCGCATGTTCTCCTTGAATTGCTGGCTGTCTGAGTGGTGTCCAAAAAATGAGGTGGGCTTCATTGATAATTGGCAAAGCTTCTGGGGAAAACCTGGTCTTGTTAGGAGAGACGGCATCCATCCCACTTTAGAGGGAGCAGCTCTCATTTCTAGAAATCTGGCCAATTTTTTGGGATCCTCCAAACTGTGACTGTCTAGCGTTGGGACCAGGAGGCAGAGCTGTGGTCTTATACACCTCTCTGCAGCTTCTCTCCCCCTGCCATCCCCCTATTACCCCATCCCCGTAGAGACGGTGCCTGCTCCCAGACCACCAATAACTAGCAAAAATCTATTTAAGCATAAAAATTCAAAAAGAAAAAATAATATAGCACCTTCAATTGCACCACAGACTAAAACAGTTAAATGTGGTCTATTAAACATTAGGTCTCTTTCTTCTAAGTCCCTGTTGGTAAATGATATAATAATTGATCAACGTATTGATTTATTCTGCCTAACAGAAACTTGGTTACAGCAGGATGAATATGTTAGTTTAAATGAGTCAACACCCCCGAGTCACACTAACTGTCAGAATGCTCGTAGCACGGGCCGGGGCGGAGGATTAGCAGCAATCTTCCATTCCAGCTTATTAATTAATCAAAAACCTAGACAGAGCTTTAATTCATTTGAAAGCTTGTCTCTTAGTCTTGTCCATCCAAATTGGAAGTCCCAAAAACCAGTTTTATTTGTTATTATCTATCGTCCACCTGGTCGTTACTGTGAGTTTCTCTGTGAATTTTCAGACCTTTTGTCTGACTTAGTGCTTAGCTCAGATAAGATAATTATAGTGGGCGATTTTAACATCCACACAGATGCTGAGAATGACAGCCTCAACACTGCATTTAATCTATTATTAGACTCTATCGGCTTTGCTCAAAAAGTAAATGAGTCCACCCACCACTTTAATCATATTTTAGATCTTGTTCTGACTTATGGTATGGAAATAGAAGACTTAACAGTATTCCCTGAAAACTCCCTTTTGTCTGATCATTTTTTAATAACATTTACATTTACCCTGATGGACTACCCAGCAGTAGGGAATAAGTTTCATTACACTAGAAGTCTTTCAGAAAGCGCTGTAACTAGGTTTAAGGATATGATTCCTTCTTTATGTTCTCTAATGTCATATACCAACACAGAGCAGAGTAGCTACCTAAACTCTGTAAGGGAGTTAGAGTATCTTGTCAATAGTTTTACATCCTCATTGAAGACAACTTTGGATGCTGTAGCTCCTCTGAAAAAGAGAGCTTTAAATCAGAAGTGTCTGACTCCGTGGTATAACTCACAAACTCGTAGCTTAAAGCTGATAACCCGTAAGTTGGAGAGGAAATGGCGTCTCACTAATTTAGAAGATCTTCACTTAGCCTGGAAAAAGAGTTTGTTGCTCTATAAGAAAGCCCTTCGTGAAGCTAGGACATCTTTCTACTCATCACTAATTGAAGAAAATAAGAACAACCCCAGGTTTCTTTTCAGCACTGTAGCCAGGCTGACAAAGAGTCAGAGCTCTATTGAGCTGAGTATTCCATTAACTTTAACTAGTAATGACTTCATGACTTTCTTTGCTAACAAAATTTTGACTATTAGAGAAAAAATTACTCATAACCATCCCAAAGATGTATCGTTATCTTTGGCTGCTTTCAGTGATGCCGGTATTTGGTTAGACTCTTTCTCTCCGATTGTTCTGTCTGAGTTATTTTCATTAGTTACTTCATCCAAACCATCAACATGCTTATTAGACCCCATTCCTGCCAGGCTGCTCAAGGAAGTCCTACCATTATTTAATGCTTCAATCTTAAATATGATCAATCTATCTTTGTTAGTTGGTTATGTACCACAGGCCTTTAAGGTGGCAGTAATTAAACCATTACTTAAAAAGCCATCACTTGACCCAGCTATCTTAGCTAATTATAGGCCAATCTCCAACCTTCCTTTTCTCTCAAAGATTCTTGAGAGGGTAGTTGTAAAACAGCTAACTGATCACCTGCAGAGGAATGGTCTATTTGAAGAGTTTCAGTCAGGTTTTAGAATTCATCATAGTACAGAAACAGCATTAGTGAAGGTTACAAATGATCTTCTTATGGCTTCGGACAGTGGACTTATCTCTGTGCTTGTTCTGTTGGACCTCAGTGCTGCTTTTGATACTGTTGACCATAAAATTTTATTACAGAGATTAGAGCATGTCATAGGTATTAAAGGCATTGCGCTGCGGTGGTTTGAATCATATTTGTCTAATAGATTACAGTTTGTTCATGTAAATGGGGAATCTTCTTCACAGACTAAAGTTAATTATGGAGTTCCACAAGGTTCTGTGCTAGGACCAATTTTATTCACTTTATACATGCTTCCCTTGGGCAGTATTATTAGACGGTATTGCTTAAATTTTCATTGTTACGCAGATGATACCCAGCTTTATCTATCCATGAAGCCAGAGGATACGCACCAATTAGCTAAACTACAGGATTGTCTTACAGACATAAAGACATGGATGACCTCTAATTTCCTGCTTTTAAACTCAGATAAAACTGAAGTTATTGTACTTGGCCCCACAAATCTTAGAAGCATGGTGTCTAACCAGATCGTTACTCTGGATGGCATTTCCCTGATCTCTAGTAATACTGTGAGAAATCTTGGAGTTATTTTTGATCAGGATATGTCATTCAAAGCGCATATTAAACAAATATGTAGGACTGCCTTTTTGCATTTACGCAATATCTCTAAAATCAGAAAGGTCTTGTCTCAGAGTGATGCTGAAAAACTAATTCATGCATTTATTTCCTCTAGGCTGGACTATTGTAATTCATTATTATCAGGTTGTCCTAAAAGTTCCCTAAAAAGCCTTCAGTTGGTTCAGAATGCTGCAGCTAGAGTACTGACGGGGACTAGCAGGAGAGAGCATATCTCACCCATGTTGGCCTCCCTTCATTGGCTTCCTGTTAATGCTAGAATAGAATTTAAAATTCTTCTTCTTACTTATAAGGTTTTGAATAATCAGGTCCCATCTTATCTTAGGGACCTCGTAGTACCATATTACCCCATTAGAGCGCTTCGCTCTCAGACTGCGGGCTTACTTGTAGTTCCTAGGGTTTGTAAGAGTAGAATGGGAGGCAGAGCCTTCAGCTTTCAGGCTCCTCTCCTGTGGAACCAGCTCCCAATTCAGATCAGGGAGACAGATACCCTCTCTACTTTTAAGATTAGGCTTAAAACTTTCCTTTTCGCTAAGGCTTATAGTTAGGGCTGGATCGGGTGACCCTGGACCATCCCTTAGTTATGTTGCTTTAGACGTAGACTGTGTTTCATAATTATTGTATGGCCTTGCCTTGCAATGTGGAGCGCCTTGGGGCAACTGTTTGTTGTGATTTGGTGCTATACAAGAAAAAAGTTGATTGATTGATTGATTGATGTTTTCTGCATAAATACATGGTATCCATTCTTCCTGCTCATAAGGCAAATCAGGGGCAAATCCAGATGGAAAATAGGCGTGGGGGGGGTGACGACACAGTCCGAGAAGAAAGGTTCACTTTTTAAGACAGTTTTTCATACTATCATAACAGTAATATGATATGATATGATATGAAAACTTTGTTGTCCACACAGATGAAATTCAACTTTGCTTTCACCATTAACATCTCAAGACAGGTAATAATAATAATAATAATAATAATAATAATAATAATAATGATGCAAGTGAAGCGCCGCACAAGCTCGTTCATGGTACACTGTGTCCCAAACAGGAAATGTCAAATGTTGAACACCAGAGGATATTAAACTGTTTTTGATGATGTCCTTTTTGTGCTGCTCCTCTGTAAAGTTTTTGTGTAACTTTTTATTTGTCTCAATAACAAAAAGAAAATGAAATTTAAAAAAGAAAGAGGAGCTCTCGCAGGAATCCAATGCGCAGTCGACACTGAAACACAAAATGCTAAATGTTGAGTCAACATTGAACCTGGGAATCTTAAAGGCAGCGCACAGGTTGACAGCACATGAGGTCAGTCAGTGAGTATTTAGTGTGTAAATTGCATGACGTTTGTTTTTTTTATCAATGCTAATATTGCCCAGAAGCATTTACTGAAAATAAAATCTGAAGGACCTAAATGACATTGTGAGATGCTGAAGAGCTTCACTCATTCATGCCCGCGACATGTACATATTGATAATAATAATAATTTCAATAACTAAAATGTTTAGAAAGAATTTAAATGTTAGAAAAATAAAAATGGTGGAAAGAATTTACTCTCACTCACTCTCTCCAGCCTTCTCTTTCCTGCAGTATGGCATTTAAGTATAGTATTTAAGTTCAACTTAAAATATCAGGACATACATTGTTTACTTTAAGTTACTATTAAAATGCACTTCCAACAAAGTGAGTATTGGCAAAACAGGTTATCATTTTCATGTTGAGGTGGTGGGGGGGGAGCACTGTTGGCAGCTGGTGAAAGTAACTATTAAAGTAACTAGTAATCTAACTTAGTTACTTTTAAAATGGAGAAATCAGTAAACTAAGTTACTTTTTCAAAGAGTAACCAGTAATCTGTAATTGGATTACCTTTTCAAAGTAACTGTGGCAACACTGTTGATAAGAGTTTTCTGCAGGCTGTGATGATGAATCTGACTGAAAGGATGAAACAGGTCAGATTTAAAGACCATCTTCTCAGCTTGCTGCTTTGAAACGTTCTCGCCTCCTGCTGCTACACTGATTAGCTCCTTACACCGGTTTGTGCATGCTCCCGTGTTCTTCTCCAATTTTTGTGGAAGCATTACAGCATCACATACAGACTTTGCATATGTACTACAGGGTATTTGGATACAGAAAAGATAATACTGCAAAATATTAATTCATATCAGGATGGGGGGAAAAATCATGTCAATTTTTTTCCAATATCGTGTAATTCTACTCTCACATATGTTTAAAAACTTTCAATGCTCTTTTCATCAGACAGGACAACTTCTGACGTCTGAGCCACGAAACAAAATGGATTCAAGATGATAAAGTGTGAGTGATGGTGTGAAAGCTGAGCAAAGACTAAAGGTTGACTGACTTGTAGAGTGCTTCAACACCAGCTTTAGCTGCTGCACTTGGAACAACGAAACCAGAACCGGATTCAGCATAGATGGTGGTGATGGCAAGGAACGCCGCACCTGCACAGTCAGGTAAAAAAAAACAAAACAACAACAACAAACGCCAATATTAATAAAAATAAACAACAAAAACATCAATAAAAACAACACAACAAACACCAACACCGATAAAACAAAACACATCAATTAAAAACAATGCAACAAACACCAACACCGATAAAACAAAACACAACATTCAATTAAAAACAATGCAACAAACAACAACACCAATAAAACAAAACAACACTAATAAAAACAACACAACAAACAACAACACCAAAAAAACAAAACACTAATAAAAACAACACAACAAACACCAACACCAATAAAACAAAACACATCTATTAAAAACAATGCAACAAACACCAACACCAATAATACAAAACACATCTATTAAAAACAATGCAACAAACACCAACACCGATAAAACAAAACAACACTAATAAAAACAACACAACAAACACCAACACCAATAAAACAAAACACAACATCAATTAAAAACAATGCAACAAACACCAACACCGATAAAACAAAACACAACATCAATTAAAAACAATGCAACAAACACCAACACCGATAAAACAAAACAAACAACACTAATAAAAACAACACAACAAACACCAACACCAATAAAACAAAACACATCTATTAAAAACAATGCAACAAACACCAACACCAATAAAACAAAACAACACTAATAAAAACAACACAACAAACACCAACACCAATAAAACAAAACACAACATCAATTAAAAACAATGCAACAAACACCAACACCGATAAAACAAAACACATCTATTAAAAACAATGCAACAAACACCAACACCGATAAAACAAAACAACACTAATAAAAACAACACAACAAACACCAACACCAATAAAACAAAACACATCAATTAAAAACAACACAACAAACACCAACACCGATAAAACAAAACACAACATCAATTAAAAATAATGCAACAAACACCAACACCGATAAAACAAAACACAACATCAATTAAAAACAATGCAACAAACACCAACACCGATAAAACAAAACAACACTAATAAAAACAACACAACAAACACCAATACCGATAAAACAAAACACATCTATTAAAAACAATGCAACAAACACCAACACTGATAAAACAAAACAAACAACACTAATAAAAACAACACAACAAATGCCAATACCAATAAAACAAAACACATCTATTAAAAACAATGCAACACCAACACCGATAAAACAAAACAAACAACACTAATAAAAACAACACAACAAACACCAACACCAATAAAACAAAACACATCTATTAAAAACAATGCAACAAACACCAACACTGATAAAACAAAACAAACAACACTAATAAAAACAATGCAACAAACACCAACACCGATAAAACAAAACAAACAACACTAATAAAAACAACACAACAAACACCAACACCAATAAAACAAAACACATCTATTAAAAACAATGCAACAAACACCAACACCGATAAAATAAAACAAACAACACTAATAAAAACAACACAACAAACACCAATACCAATAAAACAAAACACATCTATTAAAAACAATGCAACAAACACCAACACCGATAAAACAAAACAAACAACACTAATAAAAACAACACAACAAACACCAATACCGATAAAACAAAACACATCTATTAAAAACAATGCAACAAACACCAACACAGATAAAACAAAACAAACAACACTAATAAAAACAACACAACAAACACCAATACCAATAAAACAAAACACATCTATTAAAAACAATGCAACAAACACCAACACTGATAAAACAAAACAAACAACACTAATAAAAACAACACAACAAACACCGATAAAACAAAACACATCAATTAAAAACAATGCAACAAACACCAACACCGATAAAACAAAACAAACAACACTAATAAAAACAACACAACAAACACCAATACCAATAAAACAAAACACATGTATTAAAAACAATGCAACAAACACCAACACCGATAAAACAAAACAAATACACTAATAAAAACAACACAACAAACACCAACACCGATAAAACAAAACACAACATCAATTAAAAACAATGCAAAAAACACCAACACCGATAAAACAAAACAAACAACACTAATAAAAACAACACAACAAACACCAATACCAATAAAACAAAACACATCTATTAAAAACAATGCAACAAACACCAACACTGATAAAACAAAACAAACAACACTAATAAAAACAACACAACAAACACCAATACCAATAAAACAAAACACATGTATTAAAAACAATGCAACAAACACCAACACCGATAAAACAAAACAAATACACTAATAAAAACAACACAACAAACACCAACACCGATAAAACAAAACACAACATCAATTAAAAACAATGCAAAAAACACCAACACTGATAAAACAAAACAAACAACACTAATAAAAACAACACAACAAACACCAATACCAATAAAACAAAACACATCTATTAAAAACAATGCAACAAAGACCAACACCGATAAAACAAAACAAACAACACTAATAAAAACAACACAACAAACACCAACACCAATAAAACAAAACAAACACTAATAAAAACAACACAACAAACACCAATATTAATAAAATAAACAACAAAAACATCAATAAAAACACACTAATAAAAACAACACAAACAACACCAATAAAACAAAACACATCTATTAAAAACAATGCAACAAACACCAACACCGATAAAACAAAACAAACAACACTAATAAAAACAACACAACAAACACCAATACCAATAAAACAAAACACATCTATTAAAAACAATGCAACAAACACAAACACCGATAAAACAAAACACATCTATTAAAAACAATGCAACAAACACCAACACAGATAAAACAAAACACAACATCAATTAAAAACAATGCAACAAACACCAACACCGATAAAACAAAACACAACATCAATTAAAAACAATGCAACAAACACCAACATCGATAAAAAAAACAAACAACACTAATAAAAACAACACAACAAACACCAACATCGATAAAACAAAACACAACACCAATAAAAACAATGCAACAAACACCAACATTGATAAAAAAAAACAACACCAACATCAAAAAAGCAACACGTCAATAAAAACAATGCAACAATCACCAAGATCGATAAAACAAAACACAACATCAATTAAAAACAATGCAACAAACACCAACACCGATAAAACAAAACACAACACCAATAAAAACAATGCAACAAACACCAACACCGATAAAACAAAACAAACAACACTGATAAAAACAATGCAACAAACACCAAGATCGATAAAACAAAACAAACAACACTGATAAAAACAATGCAACAAACACCAAGATCGATAAAACAAAACACAACATCAATTAAAAACAATGCAACCAACACCGATAAAACAAAACACAACACCAATAAAAACAATGCAACAAACACCCACACTGATAAAACAAAAAAAAAAACACCAATAAAAACAATGCAACAAACACCAACACCGATAAAAAAACAACACTGATAAAAACAATGCAACAAACACCAAGATCGATAAAACAAAACACATCAATTAAAAACAATGCAACAAACACCAACACTGATAAAACAAAACACAACACCAATAAAAACAATGCAACAAACACCCACACTGATAAAACAAAACACCAATAAAAACAATGCAACAAACACCAACACCGATAAAACAAAACACAACATCAACATCAAAAAAGCAAAACAAACACAACGTCAATCAAAACAATGCAACAATCACCAACATCAATAAAATAGAGGTACACCGATCAGGATTTTTTAGGCCGATCACCGATCACTAAAATTTTGATCTGCCGATAATAATCAAGGCGGATACCGATCAAGTACATATTTGGATCATGCCCAAAATAAGAATATAGGTCTAATGTATAGGACTATGTTTGCATTAAAACTAAATGATGAAAACAAAAAACATGCATTCAAATAAAGACACTAGAATAAACTGCCAACTTTTGTTTTATTACACTGACGTTCTACCAGCAAGCTTTTTTTTCCATGTTTCATGTTGCTCAGGTTACAGCCTACAGAGAATACGTTGAGAATGTAAAATACAGCCCTCATTCTATGGGGTTAAAATTGTCTCATTAATATTTGTAAATGCACACAGGGTGATCTACAAATAATCATTGATTTGCAAATGTGTTGATATCCACAAATGCAAATTTCATATTTGTAACTTGTAAATTGGTCTTTGCAAATAATGTTGTATTTGCAAATATAAAACTTAATTTGTAAATTGTAAATTTGTAAAACTGCAAATTGTATTTGTGAATTGAGTTTCAGCATTTGTGGATCACCAATTACACGCATTCATCGCTTTCCTCTGTGACGTAATTTTGAGACATTCTTTTCGCGAAATCCACAGATCCACAAACAAATGCCTACTGATTCACAAACACACACTCACGCACACTGGATATCCACTAGATGGCAGTGTGGTTCCATTCATTACACAGCAGTCTATTTAGATCTCTCAGAGATTCTTACCATCTTTGCTGTATGGTTGCTGCCGCTGTAGTGTTTCTGTAACTGAAAGTTGTGCAAATTGTTCTTTGTCGGGTCCGGCTTCTGCTCTGCTCGAGAGCTAGCCGCTTTTTGAAACTCCTGGTATTTTGTCAAGTCACAACTCTTCAAATGTGTAATTAAGTTTGTAGTATTGAATGTTTTTGGGTTTACTCCTCCTCGAGGGATAGCCTTGTCGCAAGTGTTGCAAATAACAAATTTAGTGTCTGTTTTTGACGCCGCAAAAAAAGTCCAGACCGGCGAAGCCATTTTGAAACTACACATGCTCTTGGCTGGGCTTGTCATGACAGGACCAACCGCTCCCTGCGCTACTGCCTGCACTGTTGTGATCAGTCCTTTTGTTCGGCGCATTTTGCAGATCACCGTTCAAACCGATCAAGGCGTGATCGGCCGATAATGATCAGTGCCCGATCGATCGGTGCACCTCTATAATAAAACAAAACACAACACCTATAAAAACAATGCAACAAACACCAACATTGATAAAACAATACACAACACCAATAAAAACAATGCAATAATCACCAACATTGATAAAACAAAACACAACACAACATCAATTAAAAACAATGCAACAAACACCAAAATCAATAAAACAAAACACACCACCAATAAAAACAATGCAACAAACACCCACATTGATAAACCAAAACACAACACCAACATCGATAAAACAAAACAACACATCAATTAAAAACAATACAAAAAACACCAACATCAATAAAACAAAACACAACACCAACAAAAACAATGTAACAAACACCCACATTGATAAACCAAAACACAACACCAACATCGATAAAACAAAACACAACACAACATCAATTAAAAACAATGCAACAAACACCAAAATCGATAAAACAAAACACAACACCAATAAAAACAATGCAACAAACACCAACATTGATAAAACAAAACACAACATCAATTAAAAACAATGCAACAAACACCAACATCGATAAAACAAAACACCAATAAAAACAATGCAACAAACACCAACATTGATAAAACAAAACACAACACCAATAAAAACAATGCAACAAACACCCACATTGAGAAAACAAAACACAACACCAACATTAAAAAAGCAAAACAAACACGTCAATAAAAACAATGCAACAATCACCAACATTGATAAACAAAACAAACAACATTGATAAAACCAACGCAACAAACACCAACATTAATAAAACAAACATTTATTAAAAACAATGCAATAAACACCAACATTAAAAAAGAAAACAAGCAACAATAAAACACCATAGATAAAAACAACACACCAACATCGATAAAAACTATCTATCTATCTATCTATATATATATACACACATACACAATATCACCATTTCCCTCAAATATTGTTCACAAACCAGTCTAAATCTGTGACAGTGAGCACTTCTCCTTTGCTGAGATAATCCATCCCACCTCACAGGTGTGCCATATCAAGATGCTGATTAGACACCATGATTAGTGCACAGGTGTGCCTTAGACTGCCCACAATAAAAGGCCACTCTGAAAGGTGCAGTTTTGTTTTATTGGGGGGGATACCAGTCAGTATCTGGTGTGACCACCATTTGCCTCATGCAGTGCAACACATCTCCTTCGCATAGAGTTGATCAGGTTGTCAATTGTGGCCTGTGGAATTGTGTACAGATCCTTGCAACATGGGGCCGTGCATTATCCTGCTGCAACATGAGGTGATGTTCTTGGATGTATGGCACAACAATGGGCCTCAGGATCTCGTCACGGTATCTCTGTGCATTCAAAATGCCATCAATAAAATGCACCTGTGTTCTTCGTCCATAACAGACGCCTGCCCATACCATAACCCCACCGCCACCATGGGCCACTCGATCCACAACATTGACATCAGAAAACCGCTCACCCACACGATGCCACACACGCTGTCTGCCATCTGCCCTGGACAGTGTGAACCGGGATTCATCCGTGAAGAGAACACCTCTCCAACGTGCCAAACGCCAGCGAATGTGAGCATTTGCCCACTCAAGTCGGTTACGACGACGAACTGGAGTCAGGTCGAGACCCCGATGAGGACGACGAGCATGCAGATGAGCTTCCCTGAGACGGTTTCTGACAGTTTGTGCAGAAATTCTTTGGTTATGCAAACCGATTGTTTCAGCAGCTGTCCGAGTGGCTGGTCTCAGACGATCTTGGAGGTGAACATGCTGGATGTGGAGGTCCTGGGCTGGTGTGGTTACACGTGGTCTGCGGTTGTGAGGCTGGTTGGATGTACTGCCAAATTCTCTGAAATGCCTTTGGAGACGGCTTATGGTAGAGAAATGAACATTCAGTACACGAGCAACAGCTCTGGTTGACATTCCTGCTGTCAGCATGTCAATTGCACGCTCCCTCAAATCTTGCGACATCTGTGGCATTGTGCTGTGTGATAAAACTGCACCTTTCAGAGTGGCCTTTTATTGTGGGCAGTCTAAGGCACACCTGTGCACTAATCATGGTGTCTAATCAGCATCTTGATATGGCACACCTGTGAGGTGGGATGGATTATCTCAGCAAAGGAGAAGTGCTCACTATCACAGATTTAGACTGGTTTGTGAACAATATTTGAGGGAAATGGTGATATTGTGTATGTGGAAAAAGTTTTAGATCTTTGAGTTCATCTCATACAAAATGGGAGCAAAACCAAAAGTGTTGCGTTTATATTTTTGTTGAGTATATATATGAGGTCTATTAGAAAAGTATCCGACCTTATTATTTTTTTAAAAAACCATATGGATTTGAATCACGTGTGATTGCATCAGACAAGCTTGAACCCTCGTGCACATGTGTGAGTTTTTTCATGCCTGTCGGTTGCATCATTCGCCTGTGAGCAGGCTTTGTGTGAGCACTGGTCCACCCCTCTCGTCTATTTTTTATTGTGAATAAATGTCTGAACAATTTGGAGCTTTGCTGCATCAATTTTTTTCCAGAAACTGTGAGAAACCTCCAGGTGGACACCGTTCGAAAAATTAATATGGCTTTCAGGGACGATTTTATGGGGATTAAACAGATTACGGAGTGTTACTGCCGCTTTAAGGACTGCCCACAACTGCTGAGAGCGCGGTGCACTCCCAGCCCCCATCGACAGGCTGACACCCCACTGAAACAACCAGATCATTTCCAACGTGAAGGCTTTGTTGATCCGGGACCTCGTCTGACTTTCACAAAAAGGCAGAAGGCGTGGACATCAGCACTTTTTCGGCACATTCCACCATTACAGGAGTTTTTTTCATGGAAAGAAAAGCGGAGGGACGCGCCACGGAGCCGTTCATTACACGGCACAAAACCACCTCGGTGTTGGTCTCACAGGACGGCTTTCAGGTGGATTTCAGACGGATTCCGGTTGCTTTCCAGTCGTGTGAATATCCGATTGTGATTGTGCATGAGCTGGACATACCAGAACATGTCCCGTGAGGCTTCATCACAGCGTTTCTTTGCGCCTTGCAGCTCCGCTGCGACGCGCGGTGGAGCCGCTTCTCTTTCCATGACAAAAACTCCTGTAACAGTGAAATGTGCCATTCATTTTTAAACTGGACGCTGTCTTGATCCGGTATGTCATCTGACTAGCACAGGAATTGTGAAAAGACGTGGACATCAGCACTTTTTCGGCACATTAAGACAGACGTGCGGAGGAGTTCCGTGCATCGCGGCGGAGCTGCATGGCGCAAAGAAACGCTGTGATGAAGCCTCACGGGACATGTTGGGGCATGTCCAGCTCATGCACAATCACAATCGAATATTCACACGACTGGAAAGCAACCGGAATCCGTCTGAAATCCACCTGAAAGCTGTCCCGTGAGACCAGCATGGAGGTGGTTTTGTGCCGCATAATGAACGGCTCCGTGGCGCGTCCCTCCACTTCTTTTTCCATGAAAAAAACTCCTGTAACGGTGGAATGTGCCGAAGAAGTGCTGATGTCCACATCTTCTGCCTTTTTGTGAAAGTCAGACGAGGTCCCGGATCAACAAAGCCTTCACGTTGGAAATGATCTGGTTGTTTCAGTGGGGTGTCAGCCTGTCGATGGGGGCTGGGAGCGCCGCGCTCTCAGCAGTTGTGGGCCGTCCTTAAAGCGGCAGTAACACCCCGTAATCTGTTTAATCCCCATAAAATCGTCCCTGAATGCCATATTAATTTTTCGAACGGTGTCCACCTGGAGGTCTCTCACAGTTTCTGGAAAAAAATTGATGCAGCAAAGCTCCAAATCGTTCAGACATTTATTTGCAATAAAAAATAGACGAGAGGGGTGGACCAGTGCTCACACAAAGCCTGCTCACATGTGAATGACCCAACCGACAGGCATGAAAAAACTCACGCATGCGCACGAAGGTTCACGCTTGGCTGATGCAATCACACGTGATTCAAATCCATATGGTTTTTGCAAAAAATAAAAAGGTCAGATACTTTTCTAATAGACCTCGTATATATATATATATATATATATATATATATATATATATATATATATATATATATCAATCAATCAGTCAATCAATTTTTTTATATAGCGCCAAATCACAACAAACAGTTGCCCCAAGGCGCTTTATATTGTAAGGCAAGGCCATACAATAATTATGTATATATATATATATATATATATATATATATATGCATATATTTAATTTCTACTTCATTTTCTTATTTTATTGTATTGTTACAAGTATTATTATAATTGCTTTATCTTGCACACGCTATTTGATGCACATTTTCTTCAACTTGCACTCATCTTGTGTTTATTAAGAGCTGACGTAACCTGAATTTCTCCACTGTGAGATCAATAAAGTCTTATCTAACTCTGACGTCATGGATACTGAACCTCTCCGGCTCTGGATGAGTCTTTTTCCGAGCTCCAAAGTTACAAACGCCGTCCCGTTGAGGACGATGTCGGTGACGCTCCTCCAGCCGTTTGCAGACAGACGCTCAGACGGACAGATGAAGTTTCCTGCTGCGTTGTTGATGATCACCTGCAGGACAAAATCCATGAATATCATCAACTCACCTGATCTGACCTACAGGGTTACACACCTGGAACTGTGGGACCAACCACAACAATACAGGGAACTGTGGGACCAACCACAACAGTACAGGGAACTGTGGGACATCAACAACAGTACAGGGAACTGTGGGACTAATCACACCAGTACAGGGAACTGTGGGACCAACCACAACAGTACAGGGAACTGTGGGACCAACCACAACAGTACAGGGAACTGTGGGACATCAACAACAGTACAGGGAACTGTGGGACTAATCACACCAGTACAGGGAACTGTGGGACCAACCACAACAGTACAGGGAACTGTGGGACCAACCACAACAGTACAGGGAACTGTGGGACATCAACAACAGTACAGGGAACTGTGGGACTAATCACACCAGTACAGGGAACTGTGGGACCAACCACAACAGTACAGGGAACTGTGGGACCAACCACAACAGTACATGGAACTGTGGGACATCAACAACAGTACAGGGAACTGTGGGACCAACCACAACAGTACAGGGAACTGTGGGACCAACCACAACAGCACAGGGAACTGTGGGACATCAACAACAGTACAGGGAACTGTGGGACTAATCACACCAGTACAGGGAACTGTGGGACCAACCACAACAGTACAGGGAACTGTGGGACCAACCACAACAGTACAGGGAACTGTGGGACATCAACAACAGTACAGGGACCTGTGGGACCAACCACAACAGTACAGGGAACTGTGGGACAACCACAACAGTACAGGGAACTGTGGGACATCAACAACAGTACAGGGAACTGTGGGACCAACCACAACAATACATGGAACTGTGGGACCAACCACAACAGTACAAGGAACTGTGGGACATCAACAACAGTACAGGGAACTGTGGGTCTAATCACACCAGTACAGGGAACTGTGGGACATCAACAACAGTACAGGGAACTGTGGGAACAACCACAACAATACATGGAACTGTGGGACAACCACAACAGTACAGGGAACCGTGGGACATCAACAACAGTACAGGGAACTGTGGGACAACCACAACAATATATGGAACTGTGGGACAACCACAACAGTACAAGGAACTGTGGGACATCAACAACAGTACAGGGAACTGTGGGACCAACCACAACAATACATGGAACTGTGGGACAACCACAACAGTACAGGGAACTGTGGGACCAAACACACCCGTACAGGGAACTGTGGGAGGAACAACAGAGGTAGAGGGAACTGTGGGTGGAACCACACCAGTACAGGGAACTGTGGGACCAACCACACTGGTACAGGTACCTGTGGGACTAACCACAGCAGTACAGGAAAATGTGGGAGGAACCACAACAGTACAGCGCATGTGGGATAAACCACAACAGTACTGCCAACTGTGGGATGAACCACAACAATACACGGAACTATGGGACGAAGGACAACAGTACTGGAAACTGTGGGAGGAACCACAACAGGACAGGGAACTGTGAAAGGAACCACACCAGTACAGGAACTGTGGGACCAACCACAGTGGTTCAGGGAACTGTGGGAGGAACCACAACAGTACAGGGAACTGTGGGACGAACTACAACAGTACAGGGAACTGTGGGACCAAACACACCCGTACAGGGAACTGTGGGAGGAACAACAGAGGTAGAGGGAACTGTGGGTGGAACCACACCAGTACAGGGAACTGTGGGACCAACCACACTGGTACAGGGAATTGTGGAACCAACCACACTGGTACAGGGAATTGTGGAACCAACCACACCAGTAAAGGTATCTGTGGGACTAACCACAGCAGTACAGGAAAATGTGGGAGGAACCACAACAGTACAGACAATTATGGTACCAACCACAACACTATAGGGAACTGTGGGACCAACCACAACAGTACAGGGAACTGTGGGATGAACCACACTAGTACAGGGAAATGTGGGAGGAACCACAACAGTACAGGGAACTGTGGGACCAACCACACCGGTTCAGAAAATTGTGGGAGGAACCATAACAGTACAGGGAACTGTGGGTGGAACCACACCAGAACAGGGAACTGTGGGACCAACCACACCAGTACAAGTACCTGTGGGAGGAACCACAGCAGTACAAGGAACTATGGGACCAACCACAACAATACAGGGAACTGTGGGAGGAACCACAACAGTACAGGAAACTGTGGGGCCAATGACAACAGTACATGGAACTGTAGGAGGAACCACACTAGTACAGGGAACTGTGGGATGAACCACACCAATACAGGGAGATGTGGGAGGAACAACACCAGTACAGGGAACTGTGGGATGAACCACACTAGTACAATGAAATGTGGGAGGAACCACAACAGTACAGGGAACTGTGAAATGAAACACACCAGTGCAGGGAACTATGGGACCAACCACAAAGGTTCAGGGAATTATGGGAGGAACCACAACAGTACAGGGAACTGTGGGACCAACCACACCAGTACAGGGAACTGTGGGAGGAACAACATCGGTAGAGGGAACTGTGGGTGGAACAACACCAGAACAGGGTACTGTGGGACAAACAACACCAGTACAAGTACCTGTGGGAGGAACCACAGCAGTACAAGGAACTGTGGGACCAACCACAACAATACAGAGAACTGTGGGATAAACCACAACAGTACTTCCAACTGTGTGAGGAACCACACCAGTACACAGAAGTATGGGACGAACGACAACAGTACAGGGAACTGTGGAACCAAGCACAACAGCACACAGAACTGTGGGGCCAACCACACCAGTACAGGGAACTGAGAAAGGAACCACACCGGTACAGGGAATTGTGGGACCAACCACACCAGTAAAGGTACCTGTGGGACCAACCACAGCAGTACAGGAAACTGTGGTAGGAACCACAACAATACAGACAACTATGGTACCAACCACAACAGTACAGGGGACTGTGGTAGGAACCACAACAATACAGCCAACTATGGTACCAATCACACCAGTACAGGGAACCGTGGGACCAACCACAACATTTGAGGGAACTGTGGAACCAACCACGCAAGTACAGGGAACTGTGGGACGAACCACAACAGTACAAGGAACTGTGGGACCAAACTCACCAGTACAGGGAACTGGGAAAGGAACCACAACAGTACAGGGAACTGTGGGACCAAACTCACCAGTACAGGGAACTGGGAAAGGAGCCACACCCGTACAGGGAACTGTGGGAGGAACCACAGCGGTAGAGGGAACTGTGGGACGAACCACCACAGTACAGGGAACTGTGGGACCAAACACACCAGTACAGGGAACTGGGAAAGGAACCACACCAGTACAGGAAACTGTGGGACCAACCACATCTGTACAGGGAACTGTGGGAGGAACCACACCAGTACAGGGAACTGTGGGACCAACCACACCAGTAAAGGTACCTGTGGGACCAACCACAGCAGTAAAGGTACCTGTGGGACCAACCACAGCAGTACAGGAAACTGTGGTAGGAACGACAACAATACAGACAACTATGGTACCAACCACAACATTACAGGGAACTGTGGGAGGAACCACAACAGTACAGGGAACTGTGGGGCCAATGACAACAGTACATGGAACTGTAGGAGGAACCACACTAGTACAGGGAACTGTGGGATGAACCACACCAATACAGGGAGATGTGGGAGGAACAACACCAGTACAGGGAACTGTGGGATGAACCACACTAGTACAGTGAAATGTGGGAGGAACCACAACAGTACAGGGAACTGTGGGACCAACCACATCGGTTCAGGGAATTATGGGAGGAACCACAACAGTACAGGGAACTGTGGGACCAACCACACCAGTACAGGGAACTGTGGGAGGAACAACATCGGTAGAAGGAACTGTGGGTGGAACAACACCAGAACAGGGTACTGTGGGACAAACAACACCAGTACAAGTACCTGTGGGAGGAACCACAGCAGTACAAGGAACTGTGAAATGAAACACACCAGTGCAGGGAACTATGGGACCAACCACATCGGTTCAGGGAATTATGGGAGGAACCACAGCAGTACAAGGAACTGTGGGACCAACCACAACAACACAGAGAACTGTGGGATAAACCACAACAGTACTTCCAACTGTGTGAGGAACCACACCAGTACACAGAAGTATGGAACGAACGACAACAGTTCAGGGAACTGTGGGACCAACCACAACAGTACAGCGAACTGTGGAACCAAGCACAACAGCACAGAGAACTGTGGGGCCAACCACACCAGTACAGGGAACTGAGAAAGGAACCACACCGGTACAGGGAATTGTGGGACCAACCACACCAGTAAAGGTACCTGTGGGACCAACCACAGCAGTACAGGAAACCGTGGTAGGAACCACAACAATACAGACAACTATGGTACCAACCACAACAGTACAGGGAACTGTGGTAGGAACCACAACAATACAATCAATCAATCAATCAATTTTTTATATAGCGCCAAATCACAACAAACAGTTGCCCCAAGGTGCTTTATATTGTAAGGCAAGGCCATACAATAATTACGTAAAAACCCCAACGGTCAAAACGACCCCCTGTGAGCAAGCACTTGGCGACAGTGGGAAGGAAAAACTCCCTTTTAACAGGAAGAAACCTCCAGCAGAACCAGGCTCAGGGAGGGGCAGTCTTCTGCTGGGACTGGTTGGGGCTGAGGGAGAGAACCAGGAAAAAGACATGCTGTGCAGCAGAGATCAATCACTAATGATTAAATGCAGAGTGGTGCATACAGAGCAAAAAGAGAAAGAAACACTCAGTGCATCATGGGAACCCCCCAGTAGTCTAAGTCTATAGCAGCATAACTAAGGGATGGTTCAGGGTCACCTGATCCAGCCCTAACTATAAGCTTTAGCAAAAAGGAAAGTTTTAAGCCTAATCTTAAAGTAGAGAGGGTGTCTGTCTCCCTGATCTGAATTGGGAGCTGGTTCCACAGGAGAGGAGCCTGAAAGCTGAAGGCTCTGCCTCCCATTCTACTCTTACAAACCCTAGGAACTACAAGTAAGCCTGCAGTCTGAGAGCGAAGCGCTCTATTGGGGTGATATGGTACTACGAGGTCCCTAAGATAAGATGGGACCTGATTATTCAAAACCTTATAAGTAAGAAGAAGAATTTTAAATTCTATTCTAGAATTGTAGTACAAGTATGAGGCCAACCACAACAGTACAGGGAACTGTGGGATGAACCACACTAGTACAGGGAACTGTGGGATGAACCACACTAGTACAGGGAAATGTGGGAGGAACCACAACAGTACAGGGAACTGTGGGACCAACCACACCAGTATAGGGAACTGAGAAAGGAACCACACCAGTACAGGGACCTGTAGGAGGAACCACACCAGTACACAGAACTATGGGATGAACAACAACAGTACAGTGAACTGTGGTACCAAGCACAACAGCACAGAGAACTGTGAGACCAACCACACCAGTATAGGGAACTGAGAAAGGAACCACACCAGTACAGGGACCTGTAGGAGGAACCACACCAGTACAGGGAACCGTGGGACAAACCACAACATTTCAGGGAACTGTGGAACCAACCACACAAGTACACGGTACTGTGGGACGAACCACAACAGTACAGTGAACTGTGGGACCAACCACACCCGTACAGGGAACTGTGGGAGGAACCACAACAAGACAGACAACTGTGGGACCAACCACAACAGTACAGGGAACTGTGGGAGGAACCACAGCGCTAGAGGGAACTCTGGGTGGAACCACACCGGTACAGGGAACTGTGGGACCAACCGCACCGGTACAGGTACTTGTGGGAGGAACCACAGCAGTACAGGAAACTGTGGGAGGAACCACACCTGGCTTGATTACTGATCAGCTTCCCAACCTGCAGGCATGGAACATCCAGTTCACAAAACTCCACTGCAGTGGAAGCTGATACATGACTAACAAACAGCTCAATACAATAAGGTGTGAGGGACACCACATTTACTGACTGTATAACTGTTAGTCACAAAATCTAACGTACCTCAGGAAGTGTGCTGACGAGCGTGAAACCTCACCCCCTCCTCTTTCACAGACTGTGCATCAAACCTGGACGTTCTCAGCATCCGCTGCTGATGAGATGGCTCCCGAGACGACGATCTCACCCGTCTGGTCACAAGGTCGAGTCTCTGGCAAATACACACTGTGCACTCCAGTCTTAAATGCCAACATGTTCCAATCCATCCAGATGCACCACAGCTGTGAGTCCTGACGAGTCGCAGGTGATCAGGGTGAGGTCCTGACAGCCTCAGCAACACAGCCACTCAGTCCCAAATGCACGCCACCTGGGAGGAAAACCAAAAGACAGAAACAAACCGGCAGCCAGGCCCCCCCAGCCATATAACAGTACCCCACCCTCACGGGAAGCCTCCCGGCGACCACACACACCTGGCCCAGGAGAAACACCCCCCTCCAGGGACCATGGCTGGAAACCGTGTCTGCGTTCATCCTCCAACAGACTGGTTGAACTGGCTGCATCTTTGCCCTTGTTTCTGACAGTCTCGTAGCACAGGTGTGGCCAGGAGTTCCTACACCTGTGCGGTCAGCCTTTATCCAAACGTGTAATTAGTCATAAAACAAAACACAAACAACCAAAACACCACCCCCTCCCCAGGGGACCGTCCCATCAAACCCCAGGGAAGGGGAGAAAGGAAAAACAACCCAAACCCAAGCCTACAAACAAAAATGCCAAAATACCCCCCCCCCCCCCCCCCAGAGGACCGTTCCATCAAACCCCAGGGAAGGGGAGAAAAGAAAAACCCAAACTGGAGCTCACAAACAAAAATGCTACAACACCCCCCCCTCCTCCCCCCCAAACGACATGTAGGGACCAACACCCCCCAGAGGGCCTCCCGCCAGCTCCAGGAGTAATAACCACGACCGAGGTCCCTCTGGGATCCAACGTCACCCACGGGGACTACCAGCGCCTCCCAGAGGACCACTCGTCAACCCCAGGAGACGCCTCCCCTCATGACCAATGGACCCAGCCCCGGCCGTCCATGGCTAGATGGGCCTACAGCCCTTTCCCCCCCAGAGGACACCACAGTCAAACCCTGAGGGCAGAAACTGGGGGGGGGGGGAAACAAAAAGATACCCCAAACCCCCCCCTCCCCTCCCGGGTGCAGAGGCTACCTGGGAAACGCCCAGCACAACCCAACTGCACCCCTCCAGCAATGCCGACACCACGGCACACCCGGCTGGAGTCAGAGGAGAAGAGAGGGCATAACAAAAAACAAAAAGAGAAAAAACAACCCAAGTACCACCCCATCACCCCCCAGGGGACCGTTCCATCTAACCCTGGGGAAGTGAAACAAAAAAAAATAAAAGGAAAAACAAACAGACCAACACACAGTTGTTTGGGTCCCCTTTTTTTTTTTTTTTTTTTTTTGTCTTGTTTTGTTCGTTTTCAGACAGGCTGCAGGGTCACAACCCCAGACAAATAGTGGAAAACAAAAAATAAAATCCCACACAAAAACCAACTCAAACAACACCCACACAAAATGAACTAACACAAAACAAATCAGTGAGTTATACCGTCAAGCTCAACCAAATGGAACACACCTGTTCCTACTCAAGAGCTTGACGGTAACGTGATTCAGTCACCACAAGGGGGAGCCAGAGTGCTAAAAACAAAAAAACCCCTTTGGCGACAGAAAAAACAAACGAGCTGCTTTTATGTGCGCAGCTGAGTGCAACACACAACCAAAATGTGCTCAACTAAATAACGCCGGAGCTGAAACAACAGACGCAGTAGTTACCTTTGTCCGGGGAAACGGGGCTACGACTGTAACACAGGAAGCCCAGCGACCCGTGCTAACAGAGCTCCGCCGTGCGCGTGAACCCATTACAAACGCACTCTTGCAGCTCCCGTTTAAACCTCTTATCCGGTCGGAGTGTGACGCGAAGCCGTCGCCAGTCACACTCCACCACGACCCACGGATAAGGCACAACACAGGAACACGGCTGCAAGAGAGCACAAATCAGTATCCAGTAATGGGTTCTCAAACACGCACCTTCCGGGCGGAGAGCCCCGCAACTGATCCGGATAACCACTGAACGTCTGCTGCCGCCTTCCCGGCGCGTTACCGTCTCTGCTACCGCTGGGTCCGTGATGTTTGGCCAGAGACTACTGTTATGTGTCGGACGCAGCTCGGAGAACCGACCAGCGTTTGAAGGACCCAGTATGAAATAAGCAGAGCACGGTACAAAGGCTAACTGAATTTAATACATAACAGTGATAATAACAAAAAGGTGCGGCCTGGCGTGGTGCGCTCCCAGCAGCGCTAACGGTCTGGAGCCAGAAGCTGTTTCGGACCCAAGGACCCCGCCGACACCCCCCAGGTGGCCGCAACAACCGAGTCTGTGAAAGAAGGAACCATTATGTGAGTCCACACTCTACACACAGAACACTTAAAGGTGTACAAACAGCAAACACTTCCTGGCTTGATTACTGATCAGCTTCCCAACCTGCAGGCATGGAACATCCAGTTCACAAAACTCCACTGCAGTGGAAGCTGATACATGACTAACAAACAGCTCAATACAATAAGGTGTGAGGGACACCACATTTACTGACTGTATAACTGTTAGTCACACAATCTAACGTACCTCAGGAAGTGTGCTGACGAGCATGAAACCTCACCCCCTCCTCTTTCACAGACTGTGCATCAAACCTGGACGTTCTCAGCATCCGCTGCTGATGAGATGGCTCCCGAGACGACGATCTCACCCGTCTGGTCACAAGGTCGAGTCTCTGGCAAATACACACTGTGCACTCCAGTCTTAAATGCCAACATGTTCCAATCCATCCAGATGCACCACAGCTGTGAGTCCTGACGAGTCGCAGGTGATCAGGGTGAAGTCCTGACAGCCTCAGCAACACAGCCACTCAGTCCCAAATGCACGCCACCTGGGAGGAAAACCAAAAGACAGAAACAAACCGGCAGCCAGGCCCCCCCAGCCATATAACAAGCTTGGAAGTTCTCTTAAAAATTCAAAAGCTTGACGCACCTTAAAAGCGTCAGGTTAAACTGTGAGTTTGTCCCAAAAGTAAAGAATGAATGAATAAATGCCACGTGGTAGCTTAGCTTAGCAATGGCTCTTGGCCCAAAATAAAATTAAGCATTTGCAAAGAAGAGAGAAAGAGCAGAGGAAAAGCAGAGTGCTGAGCAGGGGAGAAGGGCAGAGAAAGACTCTGTTCTAACTTTTAAAGGGGGACTTTTGTCACTAAACTCCGCCCATTGAGGGTGTGTGATCTCACAGACACTTCATGTCTTAGAGCAGGCAGAAATGATTCAACTATTTAAACACATTAATTAATTTGAAATACTATTTGTTCTAAGGCACCCAAATGAACACATTATTACGAGACATTTAAACACATCCTTTGGATAAACAGAGTACTTCAACATCAGCATATTATATTCTGCAGAAAGGTCACACACACACACACACATCAGTTAACATGAGCACATCAATAAATGGAATGACTACATGCAAAGCATTTCATTTGAATAATCAATGCAACAACATTATAAGTCTAGGTATAAATGAGAGACATACTGATGTAAATTCTTATTTCAAACCAAAGGTCTTCTCTTTGTTTTACTCAAGATAAAAGTTAGTTGTGAAGAATCTATGATTTACGGCCCATCTGGTCGTGGGGAAAGGGTCCCCCCCGGATGAGGAAAGGTCCTGTCTTATCTTGACCATAAAGGTTTGGGTTCTCCTGTGCTGGAGAAGCTCAGATTCTGATGTTAAGCCATTATCATGTCATGCAGTTCATGAATTACAACCTTGTTTTTCTCTGGAAGTCAGTGCTGGACCATGGGAGAATGTCTCCAAAACTTATCTGAAGATCTCCAGATGACTTAGGAATTTCTCCACTGAGGTGGAAACACAGTCTCTGTCCCAGTGGCTTTTTTTGGGAGAGGATTAATATATTCTATTTAATCAGGTCTAATCGAGGCCATCGCGCTACATGCATTATGAGTAAACTAAGCCTGTGATCACTGGTCTGTTATGTGTCGGACGCAGCCCGGAGAACCGACCAGCGTTTGAAGGACCCAGTATAAAATAAGCAGAGCACGGTACAAAGGATAACAGAGTTTAATGAACATAACAGTGCTGTGAAAAAATACAAACAAATAAGTGCGCGGTCTGGCGTGGCGGATTTGCGGTGTGCTCCCAGCAGCACAAAACGGTCCGGAGCCAGAACCAGTTCGGACCCAAGGACCCCGCCGACACCCCCCAGGTGGCCGCGACAAACCGAGTCTGTGAAAGAAGGAATCCTTATGTGAGTCCACACTCAACACACAGAGAGACCACTCAAAGGTGTACAAACAGCAAACACTTCCTGGCTTAATTGCAAATCAGCTTCCCACCCTGCAGGCATAGAACACCCTGTTCACAAAACTCCACAGCAGTGGAAGCTGATTAAGCGACTACATACAGCTCAATATAATAAAGGTGTGAGGGACACCACATTTACTGACTGTATAAATGTTAGTCACAAATCTAACGTACCTCAGGAAGTGTGCTGACGAGCGTGAGACCTCACCCCCTCCTCTTTCACAGACCATGCATCAAATCTGGACGTTCTCTGCATCCACTGATGATGAGATGGCTCTTGAGACGACGATCTCACCCGTCTGGTCACAAGGTCGAGTCTCTGGCAAATACACACTGTGTACTCCAGTCTTAAATGCCACCATGTTCCAATCCATGTAGATGCACCACAGCTGTGAGTCCTGACGAGCCGCAGGTGATCAGCCTCAGGTGATCAGGGTGAGGTCCTGATAAACTCAGCTACACAGCCACTCAGTCCCAAATGCAAGCCACCTGGAAGGAAAAACAAAAGACAGAAACAAAAAGGCAGCCAGGCCCCCCAGCCATACAACATGGTCGGTTGATACATTTAACCAACACAAAATTTTACGTGTGTTGGTTTTTACAAATAAATGTGTATTTGTAAAATATGTCTTTTTTCATGTATTAATAAAAAGGCTTTTGCAAAACTGAAAATTTTGTTTAAGTTGTGATTCAGCCAGGTAGCAACAGCCATGTGATATAACCAGGCGTCATTCACACTGCTATCCAGAAGATGGGTCAAAATGCATAGAACACTGCCATCTACTGGATGGTATATTACATACTGGCATATTATGTTACTCTGCTTTTTACTTCTTTACTCTTTTCCTATGCTTTGTAATCTTTTATTCATTTTAATTTGTTTTCTGAATTGTTTTGTGTGAAGCGACTTGAGGCAACTGTTGTGACTTGCCGCAATATAAAGTGAATAAATAAGTCAAACCTGCTTTCCTTTTCAAGACGTCTACCTCACGGCTGGACCACTGTATGCTGTCAAGGTAAATGACGCTTCCCTACAGCAGTGGGCAGGGCACACAAAGACAGAAGCACTGACTCATTGGCTGTGCTTTGGCTTGTGATCACCTTTGATTCGATCAGAAGTGTTGACGGTGTTTAAAGCCAAAATCGGATTGTCAGTAGCTGAGAGTGTACCAGAGACAATGCTGAAAGTTACTGGTTAGTAGTTAACTGTAGCTTCCAATAATTTTTTTGGGTGGTTTATCGGTTTAGTGTTATAAAAGACAACTTTTCAGTTAGCTGATTAGCGGTTATCAAAGCAAACATTTTGGTTAGCTGTGCCCACAACTGCTTGCAAGGGTCACATAAATCAGGATTCAGTGTCAGTTACTTGCTGCTCAGTCACCACACCAATATGGCATAATGCCCTTAAATAGTGACGGGCTCACACAGGGCTCATGAATGGCTCAGGGCAGTTGGAGTGCTGCACAGGAAGGTCCATTAAACTCATACCATGTTTGAACATGTTCAAAATTTTTGGTTTAAATGCAAACTTTGCACCTTTGTTCATCACACACTTGTCATGTGATGTCTCACTATGTGCCACAATTTAGGTTTGTCACACCTCTCCTTTCATTGATGGATTATTCTTGGGTTTGTCTCCTCATTACCTTGCATGTGGTCTCATTCATCACTTATCTTTGTCTTTTCTCCTCTCGCTGCAGCCATGTAACTCCTCTCCCTAATACCTGATGTTTGGACCGCTCCATATTTTTGGACTGCTCTCCTCATTTAATGGGAAATGAACTCATTTATTATTGCACCACTATCATGGTTTGTGTCTGCATTTTGAGTTCACTCAAACAGAAAGTAGAGAGAGTAGAAAAGGTAGAGTGGAGAAAAAGGACATGGACTGAAAAAAAAAGAAGTGGTAAAGGCTAAAGAAAGGACATATACACATACAGACATAGATGCACTTATTTTCCCTTTTATATGGCAACATAAAGGCATAATATGTTACTATGCTTTTTACCCTTTTAATTAATTTTATTAGTAAACAGAGTGGGCCACGGCCTCGACTTTATCTGAATTCTGGGTATTTTAGTGAAGCTTATGGCTAGTGGCCGGCGATCACCTTAGTATTTTTTCTGTTTTTTTTGTTGCTTAATGCTGACAAATTATACTGTATTTGTGTCTTTCTGATGCCTGACTCTGTTTTCTTGTCTCTGTTTCAGGTGTGGCTCCATCCAGATATGGGTGTGGTGTCTGTTTCTGAATACCTCCTGTGCACCGGCAACATTTCCTGTATGTTTGTTTTGTGAATTGTTCTGTAATTTGTGTCTGTAGCATGGCCCAAGCAGAGGGTCACCCCTTTGAATCTGGTCTGCTTGAGGTTCCTTCATCTAATCAACTCACAACACCCTATAATGACAACATTATATTTTTTTTTTCATTTTTTTCAATGTATTAAAAAATATTCCATTTCTCCACTTAAAAAAAGTAAATGAAATGGTTGGTAAGGTTAGACCTTACAAAGCGCCTTGAGGCAACTTTGTTGTAATTTGGCACTATATAAATGAAAATAAAGTGGAAAATTCTATTATAACTGTATATAACATGGGCAGCTGCGCCTCTCTGTGGTGCACAGTAAGGCATCAGTGCACATGTCAGGCTCAGAGTTGCATCAATCTCACCCATGTACAACCCCTGGCAAAAATTATGGAATCACCGGCCTCGGAGGATGTTCATTCAGTTGTTTAATTTTGTAGAAAAAAAGCAGATCACAGACATGACACAAAACTAAAGTCATTTCAAATGGCAACTTTCTGGCTTTAAGAAACACTATAAGAAATCAGGAAAAAAAATTGTGGCAGTCAGTAACGGTTACTTTTTTAGACCAAGCAGAGGGAAAAAAATATGGACTCACCCAATTCTGTCAGGGGTTGTAATATACGAGCACCTTCTAACTCTGTAGGAGATATGACACGGAACTGTTGGGTAAGGCCACGACAGCATGAATAAACATGAATATCACCTCCAACAGCAGTCCAGGAGTGTTTCAGAGCTCGGACGTGGACGTGGAGCCGGACCGCAGCCTGTGGTTAAAATCTTCTCACCCAAAATAAAAAATAAATCCCATGTGATCATCCAATCATCGCGGGGTCCAGAGTTGCATTGTGCTGCTTAAATGAGCAAAAAAGAAATTAAAGTTCCCTTAAAAGGCTCCGTCTGATGCAGGGGACAGCATGGCACACTGCCAGCAAACTTTCAGCAAAGCTGTCCAGTGGCACACATGCGCTTAGTGGCTCATGCAGCGTTATGCAAGCACACGCACATACACACACACAAGGCTGAGTGACAACTGCAGCCCCACGCGTGCGCGTGAGAATAACAGCACTCCCTCCCACTCCAGTCCGGTGTTTGCCATCCAGACGTTTGGGCATCGGGCAGTCTTCAGCGCCTTTTATGGCCGTCTGACAGCAGTCTGTGTCATCCACCTGTTGTCTACATGCACTTTGGATGCCAACGTGCATGTGTGGACAAGGTAATCTGGATGCATTCCGACACTGCTGACCACTCCTTTTTTTTCCTCCCGACTGCGTTGGAATATGGCAATATTTGCAGTGTCAAGCTGGTTCCTGCACATTCTTGCTATGTGTGACAGGGGCTTAAGAGTGTAAATTTAGTGAAGAACTTGTTTCTTCTTTTGTTGCTGTTGCTGTTTTTTCAAAGGATCACTGATTTAAATCAAAGGTAACAGTGAAAAATTATGATCATTTGGGTTTTTTAAAAAGGGTGAATTTCCATGACCCAGAGTTGAACTCACAGGACCTGGGTACTTTCCAGAACAATGATCTCACCAAATGTAGATACTTCCCCAAAAAAATGATAATCATCTACAGATATTTCTGTTGGTGTAAGATTGCCATATTTAGAAAGACCACCCTTTTGGGGTGGAGAAATTGCCCTCTTCGGAGTATTTAGGATGAACACAAATGAGTGTAAATCAAAGCTGTTCCGTTGTTCTTGATGACTGTTAATTTTGCTTCCTTTGCCCTCAAATATAAATTGTTGCTTTGAGACTTTGATCTCTTTTCTGTCTTTTCTGGACACTTTAAAGAGACCTTTTTGAACAACTGAACACAACTAAAACAGTTAGACTCTCATCTGGTGATCTGCTGCCACCACCATGCTTCACTGTACGGATGATGCCTGGTTTCCTCCAAACATGATGCCAAAGAGTTCAATCTTTGTCTCATCAGACCAGAGAATTTTGTTTCTCCTGGTCTGAGAGTCCTTCAGGTGCCTTTTGTCAAACTCCAGGTGGGCTGCCATGTGCCTTTTACTAAGGAGTGGCTTCTGTCTGAACATTCTACCATACAGGCCTGATTGGTGGATTGCTGCAGAGATGGTTGTCCTTCTGGAAGGTTCTCCTCTCTCTACAGAGGAATGCTGGAGCTCTGACAGAGTGACCATCGGGTTCTTGGTCACCTCCCTGACTAAGGTCCTTCTCCCCCGATCACTCAGTTTAGACGGGCGTCCAGCTCTAGGAAGAGTCCTGGTGGATCTGAACTTCTTCCATTTCCAGATGATGGAGGCCACTGTGCTCAATGGGACCTTTAAAGCAGCAGAAATGTTTCTGTACCCTTCCTCAGATTTGTGCCTCCAGACAATCCTGTCTCGGAGGTCTACAGACAATTCCTTTGACTTCATGCTTGGTTTGTGCTCTGACAGTCAACTGTGGGACCTTATATGTAGACAGGTGTGTGTCTTTCCAAATCATGTCCAATCAACTGAATTTACCCCAGGTGGTCTCCAATTAAGCTGTAGAAACATCTCAAGGATGATCAGTGGAAACAGGAGGCACCCGAGCTCAATTTTGAGCTTCATGGCAAAGGCTGTGAATACGAGGTCTGTGATTAAACTATCGTACTTTTTTATTTTTTTAAAAAACCATATGGATTTGAATCACATGTGATTGCGTCAGGCAAGCTTGAACCCTCGTGCGCATGCGTGAGTTCATTTCCAAAGTGAACTCTCTGGTGATGCGGGACTGTCGAGTGACCATCAGAGAAATTGCAGAGGAAGTGGACATCAATCAATCAATCAATCAATTTTTTTTTATATAGCGCCAAATCACAACAAACAGTTGCCCCAAGGCGCTTTATATTGTAAGGCAAGGCCATACAATAATTATGTAAAACCCCAACGGTCAAAACGACCCCCTGTGAGCAAGCACTTGGCTACAGTGGGAAGGAAAAACTCCCTTTTAACAGGAAGAAACCTCCAGCAGAACCAGGCTCAGGGAGGGGCAGTCTTCTGCTGGGACTGGTTGGGGCTGAGGGAGAGAACCAGGAAAAAGACATGCTGTGGAGGGGAGCAGAGATCGATCACTAATGATTAAATGCAGAGTGGTGCATACAGAGCAAAAAGAGAAAGAAACAGTGCATCATGGGAACCCCCCAGCAGTCTACGTCTATAGCAGCATAACTAAGGGATGGTTCAGGGTCACCCGATCCAGCCCTAACTATAAGCTTTAGCAAAAAGGAAAGTTTTAAGCCTAATCTTAAAAGTAGAGAGGGTGTCTGTCTCCCTGATCTGAATTGGGAGCTGGTTCCACAGGAGAGGAGCCTGAAAGCTGAAGGCTCTGCCTCCCATTCTACTCTTACAAACCCTAGGAACTACAAGTAAGCCTGCAGTCTGAGAGCGAAGCGCTCTATTAGGGTGATATGGTACTACGAGGTCCCTAAGATAAGATGGGACCTGATTATTCAAAACCTTATAAGTAAGAAGAATTTTAAATTCTATTCTAGAATTAACAGGAAGCCAATGAAGAGAGGCCAATATGGGTGAGATATGCTCTCTCCTTCTAGTCCCCGTCAGTACTCTAGCTGCAGCATTTTGAATTAACTGAAGGCTTTTTAGGGAACTTTTAGGACAACCTGATAATAATGAATTACAATAGTCCAGCCTAGAGGAAATAAATGCATGAATTAGTTTTTCAGCATCACTCTCAGACAAGACCTTTCTGATTTTAGAGATATTGCGTAAATGCAAAAAAGCAGTTCTACATATTTGTTTAATATGCGCTTTGAATGACATATCCTGATCAAAAATGACTCCAAGATTTCTCACAGTATTACTAGAGGTCAGGGAAATGCCATCCAGAGTAAGGATCTGGTTAGACACCATGTTTCTAAGATTTGTGGGGCCAAGTACAATAACTTCAGTTTTATCTGAGTTTAAAAGCAGGAAATTAGAGGTCATCCATGTCTTTATGTCTGTAAGACAATCCTGCAGTTTAGCTAATTGGTGTGTGTCCTCTGGCTTCATGGATAGATAAAGCTGGGTATCATCTGCGTAACAATGAAAATTTAAGCAATACCGTCTAATAATACTACCTAAGGGAAGCATGTATAAAGTGAATAAAATTGGTCCTAGCACAGAACCTCGTGGAACTCCATAATTAACCCTAGTCTGTGAAGAAGATTCCCCATGTACATGAACAAATTGTAATCTATTAGACAAATATGATTCAAACCACCGCAGCGCAGTGCCTTTAATACCTACGTACATACGTACTTTTTCGGCACATTCCATTATTAGAGAAGATTTGGACATGAAGCGAGTGGCTGCGAAGTTCGTGCCAAGGTTGCTGACGGCGGAGCAAAAGCACCTCCGTGTGGAAGTCTCACAGGACATGCTGGACTCCATTCACAATGATCCCAGTTTTATGGACACCATTATAACCGGTGATGAGTCCTGGGTGTACGGGTACGACCCGGAAACCAAGTTCCAGTCGTCACAGTGGAAGCATTCCACGCCACCACGACCAAAGAAGGCGTGCCAAGTGCGCAGCAACGTGAAGGTTATGCTGACTGTTTTTTTTTACTCCTGTGGTGTGGTACACCACGAGTACGCACCACAGGGTCAAACAGTAACGAAGGAGTATTACAGAGATGTCTTCCGTCGCCTCCATGATGCTGTAAGGCGCAAGACACGAGAGTTGTGGGCCACAGGAAATTGGCGCCTCCACCACGACAACGTGCCAGCTCATTCCTCCAATTTAATTCAGACTTTTTTGTCTCAAAACCAAACTCCTGTGGTTCCACAGGCTCCATACTCTCCTGACATGGTCCCTTGCGACTTCTGGCTGTTCCCAAAAATCAAAACATCATTAAAAGGAACGCGTTTTGAGACGAGGGAGGACATCATGGCTGCAACAACGGTGGCGCTGCGCGCCATCCTGAAAGAGGCATTTTTGGAATGCTTCCAACAGTGGCGACACCGCTGGGAGAAGTGTGTGGAGTCCCAAGGAGACTATTTCGAGGGTGATTAGATTTCCAACGCTCCAGGTAAGCCAGTTTTTTTTTTCCCAGCCAAAGGTCTGATACTTTTCTCACAGACCTCGTACTTAGGTACATGTAATTTTATTTAATTTGTTTTGTCATAAATTTTCCAAACTGTCACAAAAAAATTCACATTATCATTATGGGGTATTGTGTGGAGAATGTTGAGGAAAAAATTATTTTATTCCATTTTGGAATAAGGCTGTAACATACAAAATGTGGAAAAGGTGAAATGCTGTAAATACTTTCCGGATGCACTGTAGTGGCCTGTACATGAAGTTACACACTAACGAAGGAGAAAAGGACTTGTACCGATTGGCCAGACAAAGGGACAGAGCTGGAAACGGCTGTGAAATGAAAATTGTGAAATCCGAGGAAAATTTGCAGGGGGTCTGGGAGCTGGGGTCTAGGGCCCTGTGGGGCCCCAGATTTCAATTTTTATCTAATGATACTTTTTCAGCATCTCCTGGAAGAACAAATCTCAAAATTAGTGGATATTTAAATGATCCTACATTCAACCTTTTATTTGACCTGTCAATGATGATGTTGAAAAAAGAATATGACGTGGAAGTAGGACCTGGAATGATTTTCCTTTTAATTGTAAACCAAATTATGCATTAACTCAGAACAACTAAACTACATGAAATTCATGAAGACTGAAAAGACTGTTACAGCATTTCAAAAACCACAGATAAAGATTGGAGAATATTTGGAAAATCAATCAATCAATCAATTTTATTTATATAGCGCCAAATCACAACAAACAGTTGCCCCAAGGCGCTTTATATTGTAAGGCAAGGCCATACAATAATTACGTAAAAATTACTGTGAGTTTCTCTGTGAATTTTCGGACCTTTTGTCTGACTTAGTGCTTAGCTCAGATAAGATAATTATAGTGGGCGATTTTAACATCCACACAGATGCTGAGAATGACAGCCTCAACACTGCATTTAATCTATTATTAGACTCAATTGGCTTTGCTCAAAATGTAAATTCAATTCAATTCAATTAAATTCAATTCAATTTTATTTATATAGCGCCAAATCACAACAAACAGTTGCCCCAAGGCGCTTTATATTGTAAGACAAGGCCATACAATAATTACGTAAAAACCCCAACGGTCAAAACGACCCCCTGTGAGCAAGCACATGGCGACAGTGGGAAGGAAAAACTGCCTTTTAACAGGAAGAAACCTCCAGCAGAACCAGGCTCAGGGAGGGGCCGTCTTCTGCTGGGACTGGTTGGGGCTGAGGGAGAGAACCAAGAAAAAGACATGCTGTGCAGGGGAGCAGAGATCAATCACTAATGATTAAATGCAGAGTGGTGCATACAGAGCAAAAAGAGAAAGAAACACTCAGTGCATCATGGGAACCCCCCAGCAGTCTAAGTCTATAGCAGCATAACTAAGGGATGGTTCAGGGTCACCTGATCCAGCCCTAACTATAAGCTTTAGCAAAAAGGAAAGTTTTAAGCCTAATCTTAAAAGTAGAGAGGGTGTCTGTCTCCCTGATCTGAATTGGGAGGGGTTCCACAGGAGAGGAACCTGAAAGCTGAAGGCCTCCCATTCTACTCTTACAAACCCTAGGAACTACAAGTAAGCCTGCAGTCTGAGAGCGAAGCGCTCTATTGGGGTGATATGGTACTATGAGGTCCCTAAGATAAGAAGGGACCTGATTATTCAGAACCTTTTAAGTAAGAAGAAGAATTTTAAATTCTAGTCTAGAATTAACAGGAAGCCAATGAAGAGAGGCCAATATGGGTGAGATATGGTCTCTCCTTCTAGTCCCCATCAGTACTCTAGCTGCAGCATTTTGAATTAACTGAAGGCTTTTTAGGGAACTTTTAGGACAACCTGATAATAATGAATTACAATAGTCCAGCCTAGAGGAAATAAATGCATGAATTAGTTTTTCAGCATCACTCTGAGACAAGACCTTTCTAATTTTAGAGATATTGCGCAAATGCAAAGAAGCAGTCTTACATATTTGTTTAATATGCACTTTGAATGACATATCCTGATCAAAAATGACTCCAAGATTTCTCACAGTATTACTAGAGGTCAGGGAAATGCCATCCAGAGTAAGGATCTGGTTAGACACCATGTTTCTAAGATTTGTGGGGCCAAGTACAATAACTTCAGTTTTATCTGATTTTAAAAGCAGGAAATTAGAGGTCATCCATGTCTTTATGTCTGTAAGACAATCCTGCAGTTTAGCTAATTGGTGTGTGTCCTCTGGCTTCATGGATAGATAAAGCTGGGTATCATCTGTGTAACAATGAAAATTTAAGCAATGCCGTCTAATAATACTGCCTAAGGGAAGCATGTATAAAGTGAATAAAATTGGTCCTAGCACAGAACCTTGTGGAACTCCATAATTAACCTTAGTCTGTGAAGAAGATTCCCCATTTACATGAACAAATTGTAATCTATTAGATAAATATGATTCAAACCACCGCAGCGCAGTGCCTTTAATACCTATGGCATGCTCTAATCTCTGTAATAAAATTTTATGGTCAACAGTATCAAAAGCAGCACTGAGGTCTAACAGAACAAGCACAGAGATGAGTCCACTGCCTGAGGCCATAAGAAGATCATTTGTAACCTTCACTAATGCTGTTTCTGTACTATGATGAATTCTAAAACCTGACTGAAACTCTTCAAATAGACCATTCCTCTGCAGATGATCAGTTAGCTGTTTTACAACTACCCTTTCAAGAATTTTTGAGAGAAAAGGAAGGTTGGAGATTAGCTAAGATAGCTGGGTCAAGTGATGGCTTTTTAAGTAATGGTTTAATTACTGCCACCTTAAAAGCCTGTGGTACATAGCCAACTAATAAAGATAGATTGATCATATTTAAGATCGAAGCATTAAATAATGGTAGGGCTTCCTTGAGCAGCCTGGTAGGAATGGGGTCTAATAGACATGATGATGGTTTGGATGAAGTAACTAATGAAAATAACTCAGACAGAACAATCTGAGAGAAAGAGTCTAACCAAATACCGGCATCACTGAAAGCAGCCAAAGATAACGATACATCTTTAGGATGGTTATGAGTAATTTTTTCTCTAATAGTTAAAATTTTATTAGCAAAGAAAGTCAAGAAGTCATTACTAGTTAAAGTTAAAGGAATACTCGGCTCAATAGAGCTCTGACTCTTTGTCAGCCTGGCTACAGTGCTGAAAAGAAACCTGGGGTTGTTCTTATTTTCTTCAATTAGTGATGAGTAGTAAGATGTCCTAGCTTTACGGAGGGCTTTTTTATAGAGCAACAGACTCTTTTTCCAGGCTAAGTGAAGATCTTCTAAATTAGTGAGATGCCATTTCCTCTCCAATTTACGGGATATCTGCTTTAAGCTACGAGTTTGTGAGTTATACCACGGAGTCAGGCACTTCTGATATAAAGCTCTCTTTTTCAGAGGAGCTACAGCATCCAAAGTTGTCTTCAATGAGGATGTAAAACTACTGACGAGATACTCTATCTCACTTAGGTATCTCACTATCTCAGTTTAGGTAGCTACTCTGCACTGTGTTGGTATATGGCATTAGAGAACATAAAGAAGGAATCATATCCTTAAACCTAGTTACAGCGCTTTCTGTAAGACTTCTAGTGTAATGAAACTTACAAGAGTCAAGCTTTCAAATGAATTAAAGCTCTGTCTGGGTTTTTGATTAATTAATAAGCTGGAATGGAAGATTGCTGCTAATCCTCCGCCTCGGCCCGTGCTACGAGCGTTCTGGCAGTTAGTGTGACTCGGGGGTGTTGACTCATTTAAACTAACATATTCATCCTGCTGTAACCAGGTTTCTGTTAGGCAGAATAAATCAATATGTTGATCAATTATTATATCATTTACTAACAGGGACTTAGAAGAGAGAGACCTAATGTTTAATAGACCACATTTAACTTTTTTAGTCTGTGGTGCAGTTGAAGGTGCTATATTATTTTTTCTTTTTGAATTTTTATGCTTAAATAGATTTTTGCTGGTTATTGGTGGTCTTTGAGCAGGCACCGTCTCTACGGGGATGGGGTAATGAGGGGATGGCAGGGGGAGAGAAGCTGCAGAGAGGTGTGTAAGACTACAACTCTGCTTCCTGGTCCCAACCCTGGATAGTTACGGTTTGGAGGATTTAAGAAAACTGGCCAGATTTCTAGAAATGAGAGCTGCTCCATCCAAAGTGGGATGGATGCCGTCTCTCCTAACAAGACCAGGTTTTCCCCAGAAGCTTTGCCAATTATCTATGAAGCCCACTTCCTTTACTATGAAGCCAACAGCGTGGCTTAGAACGGTTAGAAACGGTTAGAAATGTGAACGGGTTGGCGGTGTACACGGGGCTTCTGTTTAGGGCTACGCTTCCTCCTCACAGTCACCCAATCGGCCTGCTTTCCCGGCTGCTCGGGATCTGCCAGAGGGAAACTAACGGCGGTTAAGCTACCTTGGTCCGCACCGACTACAGGGGCCTGGCTAGCTGTAGAATTTTCCACGGTGCGGAGCCGAGTCTCCAATTCGCCCAGCCTGGCCTCCAAAGCTACGAATAAGCTACACTTATTACAAGTACCATTACTGCTAAAGGAGGCCGAGGAATAACTAAACATTTCACACCCAGAGCAGAAAAGTGCGGGAGAGACAGGAGAAGCCGCCATGCTAAACCGGCTAAGAGCTAGTAGCTGCGCTAAGCTAGCGGATTCCTAAAAACACAAAGTGAATAATGTGTAAATAATTTAGAGGTGATTCAGCAGAGGGAGTGCTTTAGTTAAGGCACGTGAAGATTACACTGTGAAACAAATCGTTATCTAGTTAACTAGATCAATCTAACTGCACAGATTAAACAGCTAACAGATACAGCAAAACACCGCTGTGCTTCGGAACAGGAAGTGATACAATACCGCAGTGAGAGCCAACCACCAGTAGAGGCAAGCAAGAGCCTCTACTCAAAATCATGGTAAAATATCAATAACATACATTATAGCAAAAAGTCACTTATATTCTTGTGTAAATTCATGCAGCCTAAATCCATTCAAAGCCACAATGTCTTTTTTACAATGAAAGAAAGTCTAGATTAGTGAAAAAAGTCACATAATCTTGTCTAAAGTCCTGTTTGAACAGCAGAATGTTTATTTTCCAGAGAGAGAAAAATTCTTACTGTGTTTTCCTGAGAGGGCACAGTTCACTTTTCCCGTTTCTTTTTTCTTTCTTTCTGAAGCCAGTGATGATTCCATGGATTCTTGTCCTTATCAGACTTTTTAAAACCGTCTTTCTCGCCATCTTCTCTCAGTGCGACGTCGCTCCGTGACACAGACATGCTGCACAAATCTTCGTTTTAAAACTTTAGCACTCTAAAAGTTTGCGATGTCCACATGCTACGTTTAGCTTAAGCGTCGCACAGGAGCCACACAGTGTCGGCGCAGCAACCAACCAGTCCTGCATTACGACAACTGTCGTGACAGCTCCACTTTGAGTGGCATCTTTCCTCCGTGAAACTCCGCGGATCCGAGGAAACTGATTTGTATCTGTAACACACAGATCAGTGTCCGCGGACTTATAAAACTTACACAATGTCGTAAAAAAAGAGAACGCTTTGCGATAAGCATTTTAAAAACTCAGTGATGTTCACGATTAAAGAGTACATCACCAACACCCCACCCCCATCCCCATGATGAAATCCGCGGAATCCCGTGGATTCACAGAGTTTTCACAGCCCTGTGGAAAGGATGTGCAGCAGGTTAGGGTGATAAAGGATGCAGATGGCAATGTGCTGACAAGCTAAGAGAATGTGTTGAAAAGGTGGAGGGAATATTTTGAGGAACTGATGAATGAAGAAAATGAGACAAAGGGCTGGATGATGTGGAGAGAGTAAATCAGGAAGTGTTGCAGATTCCTATGTTTAAGAGGTGATGTGACAAGAGTGATGTGCAGAGCTGCAGTAACTATCAATCAATCAATCAATCAACTTTTTTCTTATATAGCGCCAAATCACAACAAACAGTTGCCCCAAGGCACTCAACTACAGAGGCAGAAAGTTGAGCAGCCACAGCATGAAGTTGCAGGAAAGAGTAGTAAAAGCTAGACTTAGAAAACAGGTAAAGGTCTGTGCGCAGCAATTTTATGGGTTACGGCAACGTCACTTTCTGTTTGTTTTCACGTCAAGTGACTCACTGGTGTGAAAACGCTCGGCTGGTGTCTTGTTATACCACAGAGGTACAGTGTATATTTGCTGTTGAATTGAAATAGTGGTGACAATGTAAGAAAATCACATCAAATTAAACTATGTGCTATTAAAGCAATTCACTCCAGCTTGACTGTTTTCAAGCCAATCTGCGTTGTGCCAAGATATGTGACAGACAGAAAATGATTTCATGGTGAGAAAGAGCATCTGTAATGAATATCTCTGTCCACTGACGGAAAATCACTTTTTCAAAGGGTCTCTCCAGGAAGGAATGTTACTTGCCCTCTTTAATAAAATACTGTAACACTGCTGAAGTTGACACCGGGATGTTTAACTGACCAGCCTGGACTCAGAATATTTGTCAACCCATGTAACTCACAAATTCCTTTATGAAAGCTGGACTGCTAGCGGTGAGCCTCAAAGTATACTTGGGAGGCAAAAAACAGACTATGTCTTGCCTTAGAAAAACAGCTCAGTCAACCCCAGCGACATGGCCTGAAGAACAAAGGTCAAACATCTCCTTCACACTGCTACTGAATTCTGTGTTTGAACAAAACTATTTAAACAGTGAAATCCAATATAATTCACTCCAGGACTTGCTCAGATGTAGCAAGACAACTACGTGGCATGTTTTGTTTTGTTTTTTATACACCTATGTCAAGGGACACGGAAATAGTATTTATATCGTTAGATGCCATATAATGTAAGTCACAGGTATGGCCAAACTCTGAAACCAAAAGTTATCCAAGAGAATCAATTATTTGACCTAAGAATTTAAATTCCAATTAGGTTCCAGACATGATTCTTTCACATGATGAGTGTATTTCTTTTGCATACCCGCCGAGGAACAAACTCTGGTTATTGGCGACTCTGTTTTGAGAAATGTGAAGTTAGCGACACCAGCAACCATAGTCAATTGTCTTCCGGTGGCCAGAGCAGGCGACATTGAAGGAAATTTGAAACTGCTGGCTAAGGCTAAGCGTAAATTTGGTAAGACTGTAATTCACGTCGGCAGTAATGACACCCGGTTACGCCAATCGGAGGTCACTAAAATTAACATTGAATCGGTGTGTAACTTTGCAAAAACAATGTCAGACTCTGTAGTTTTCTCTGGCCCCTCCCCAATCGGACCGGGAGTGACATGTTTAGCCGCATGTTCTCCTTGAATTGCTGCCTGTCTGAGTGGTGTCCAAAAAATGAGGTGGGCTTCATAGATAATTGGCAAAGCTTCTGGGGAAAACCTGGTCTTGTTAGGAGAGACGGCATCCATCCCACTTTGGATGGAGCAGCTCTCATTTCTAGAAATCTGGCCAATTTTCTTAAATCCTCCAAACCGTGACTATCCAGGGTTGGGACCAGGAAGCAGAGTTGTAGTCTTACACACCTCTCTGCAGCTTCTCTCCCCCTGCCATCCCCTCATTACCCCATCCCCGTAGAGACGGTGCCTGCTCCCAGACCACCAATAACCAGCAAAAATCTATTTAAGCATAAAAATTCAAAAAGAAAAAATAATATAGCACCTTCAACTGCACCACAGACTAAAACAGTTAAATGTGGTCTATTAAACATTAGGTCTCTCTCTTCTAAGTCCCTGTTAGTAAATGATATAATAATTGATCAACAAATTGATTTATTCTGCCTTACAGAAACCTGGTTACAGCAGGATGAATATGTTAGTTTAAATGAGTCAACACCCCCGAGTCACACTAACTGCCAGAACGCTCGTAGCACGGGCCGAGGCGGAGGATTAGCAGCAATCTTCCATTCCAGCCTATTAATTAATCAAAAACCCAGACAGAGCTTTAATTCATTTGAAAGCTTGACTCTTAGTCTTGTCCATCCAAATTGGAAGTCCCAAAAACCAGTTTTATTTGTTGTTATCTATCGTCCTCCTGGTCGTTACTGTGAGTTTCTCTGTGAATTTTCAGAACTTTTGTCTGACTTAGTGCTTAGCTCAGATAAGATAATTATAGTGGGCGATTTTAACATCCACACAGATGCTGAGAATGACAGCCTCAACACTGCATTTAATCTATTATTAGACTCAATTGGCTTTGCTCAAAATGTAAATGAGTCCACCCACCACTTTAATCATATCTTAGATCTTGTTCTGACTTATGGTATGGAAATAGAAGACTTAACAGTATTCCCTGAAAACTCCCTTCTGTCTGATCATTTCTTAATAACATTTACTCTGATGGACTACCCAGCAGTGGGGAATAAGTTTCATTACACTAGAAGTCTTTCAGAAAGCGCTGTAACTAGGTTTAAGGATATGATTCCTTCTTTATGTTCTCTAATGCCATATACCAACTCAGTGCAGAGTAGCTACCTAAACTCTGTAAGTGAGATAGAGTATCTCGTCAATAGTTTTACATCCTCATTGAAGACAACTTTGGATGCTGTAGCTCCTCTGAAAAAGAGAGCTTTAAATCAGAAGTGCCTGACTCTGTGGTATAACTCACAAACTCGCAGCTTAAAGCAGATAACCCATAAGTTGGAGAGGAAATGGCGTCTCACTAATTTAGAAGATCTTCACTTAGCCTGGAAAAAGAGTCTGTTGCTCTATAAAAAAGCCCTCCGTAAAGCTAGGACATCTTACTACTCATCACTAATTGAAGAAAATAAGAACAACCCCAGGTTTCTTTTCAGCACTGTAGCCAGGCTGACAAAGAGTCAGAGCTCTATTGAGCCGAGTATTCCTTTAACTTTAACTAGTAATGACTTCATGACTTTCTTTGCTAATAAAATTTTAACTATTAGAGAAAAAATTACTCATAACCATCCCAAAGACGTATCGTTATCTTTGGCTGCTTTCAGTGATGCCGGTATTTGGTTAGACTCTTTCTCTCAGATTGTTCTGTCTGAGTTATTTTCATTAGTTACTTCATCCAAACCATCATCATGTCTATTAGACCCCATTCCTACCAGGCTGCTCAAGGAAGCCCTACCATTATTTAATGCTTCGATCTTAAATATGATCAATCTATCTTTATTAGTTGGCTATGTTAAAAGGGAGTTTTTCCTTCCCACTGTCGCCAAGTGCTTGCTCACAGGGGGTCGTTTTGACCATTGGGGTTTTTACGTAATTATTGTATGGCCTTGCCTTACAATATAAAGCGCCTTGGGGCAACTGTTTGTTGTAAATTGATTGATTGATTGTGACACGTGCAGAATGTGGCTTGGCATTGTCTTGCTGAAATAAGCAGGGACGTCCCTAAAAAAGACGCTGCTTGGATGGCAGCATGTGTTGCTCCAAAACCTGGATGTACCTTTCAGCACTGATGGTGCCATCACAGATGTGTAAGTTGTCCATGCCATGGGCACTAACACACCCCCATACCATCACAGATGCTGGCTTTTGAACTTTGCACTGGTAACAATCTGGATGGTCTTCTTCCTCCTGTCCGGAGGACACGACGTCCATGATTTCCTAAAACAATTTGAAATGTGGACTCATCAGACCACAGCACACTTTTCCACTTTGCGTCTGTCCATTTCAAATGAGCTCGGGCCCAGAGAAGGCGGCGGTGTTTCTGGATGTTGCTGATGTTTGACTTTCACTTTGCATGGTAGAGTTTTAACTTGCATTTGTAGATGTAGTGACGAACTGTGTTAACTGACAATGGTTTACTGAAGTGTTCCTGAGCCCACGTGGTAAGATGCTTTACACAATGTCAGTTTTTAATGCAGTGCTGCCTGAGGGATCAAAGGTCATGGGCATTCAATGTTAGTTTTCGGCCTTGCCGCTTACGTGTAGAAAGTTCTCCAGATTCTCTGAATCTTCTGATTATATTATGGACTGTAGATGATGGAATCCCTAAATCCGTTGGAATTGAACACTGAGAAACATTGTTCTTAAACTGTTGGACTATTTTTTTTTCATGCAGTTGTTCACAAAGTGGTGATCATCACCCCCTCTTTGCTTGTGAACGGCTGAGACTTTTGGGGATGCTCCTTTTATACCCAATCATGACACTCACCTGTTTACAATTAACCTGTTCACCTGTGGAATGTTCCAAACAGCTGTTCTTTGAGCATTCATTAACTTTCCCAGTCTTTTGTTGCCACTGTCCCAACTTTTTGGAAATGTGTTGCAGGGATCCATTTCAAAATGAGCAAATATTTGCACAAAAACAATAAAGTTTATCAGTTTGAACATTAAATATCTTGTCTTTGTGGTGTATTCAACTGAACATAGGCTGAAGAGGATTTACAAATCATTGTATTCTGTTATTTACATTTTACACAATGTCCCAACTTCATTGGAACTGGAGTTGTAGATCGCGGGATCACGCAGTCAAAATGGGCTTTGTTAGCAGGGTGGCTGGTGTCTCCCTTAGAGATAGGGTGAGAAGCTCGGAGGTGGTTTGGGCATCTGGTAAGGATGCCCCTTGAGCACCTCCCCAGGGAGGTGTTCTAGGCACATCCATCTGGACGGAAAACCCGGGAAAGACCAAGGAATAGGTGGAGATTATATCTCCACACTGACCTGGGAACACCTTGGGATCCCCCAGTCAGAGGTGGTCAATGTGGCCCGGTGTAACAATGAATCTTCCTCCCCTGGATATCGCCCCCACCCCTGAAAGGCAACATTCCTTACCCAAACCTTGATAAGGCCCAATCAGGAGAGTGCAATCTTTAAACTCTCCATTTCATGGATATCTTATGGTCCCAGATGAAGCACTGTTTGATTGAACAATATTGGTATTCTTTCTGTATGTATCTATAGCTATCTATAATAGTAATATTTCCTGTTCTGAAATATTTTTAAATCCTCCTTCCAAATATACTCTTCAAATATATGGGCCTGACTGACAACCTGAAATATGCCAGAACATCCGTCCATGATGGGGTGGGGGGTAAGACATATATAGGTTATGTTAGGTTTTTAAAAAAATTGTCCCAGTTAACTACACCAAGACCTGGAGAAACTGCATTTCGTTCTGCCTGTAAGGGTCGAGTGACAATAAAAGCGAGTCTGAGTCTGAAATATATATATATATATATATATGTGTGTGTGTGTGTGTGTGTGTAGGTAGAAATTTATTACATGATGCTGAAATTGAAATTGTAACTGAAACAAAATTTATTGGAGTTATCACTAATGATAAATTACGATGGAAAACATACATACAAGGTCTGTTAGAAAAGTATCCAACCTTTTTATTTTTTTCAAAAACCATGTGGATTTGAATCACGTGTGACTGCATCAGCCAAGCTTGAACCTTCGTGCGCATGCGTGCGTTTTTTCACGCCTGTCGGTTGCGTCATTCGCCTGTGAGCAGGCTTTGTGTGAGGTGTGGTCCACCCCTCTCATCGGATTTTTCTTGCGAATAAATGTCTGAACGATTTGGAGCTTTGCTGCATCAATTTTTTCCAGAAACTGTGAGAGACCTCCAGGTGGACATCGTTCAGAAAATTAATATGGCTTTCAGGGACGATTTTATGGGGATTACACAGATTAAGGAGTGATCCAGACCGTTTAAAGACCGCCCACAACTGCTGAGAGCGCGCCGCGCTCCAATCGACAGGCTCCAACCCCGCTGGAACAACCAGATCACGTGAAGGCTTTGTTGATCCGGGACCTCGTCTGACTTTCACAAAAAGGCAGAAGGCGTGGACATCAGCACTTTTTCGGCACATTCCACTGTTACAGGAGTTTTTTTCATGGAAAGAAAAGCGGAGGGACGCGCCACGGAGCCGTTCATTATGCGGCACAAAACCACCTCCGTGTTGGTCTCACAGGACGGCTTTCAGGTGGATTTCAGACGGCTGTCGGTTGCTTTTCAGTCGTGTGATTATCCGAGAAATTGTGCATGAGCTGGACATGTCCCAACATGTCCTGTGAGGCTTCATCATGGCGTTGCTTTGCGCCATGCGGCTCCACCGCGACATGCGGAACTCCTCCGCACGTCTGTCTCAATGTGCCGAAAAAGTGCTGATGTCCACGTCTTTTCACAATTCCTGTGCTAGTTAGACGACATACCGGATCAAGACAGCGTCCAGTTTAGAAATGAACGGCACATTCCACTGTTACAGGAGTTTTTGTCATGGAAAGAGGAGTGGAACTGTTCAAAGTAATGGAGAGTGTGGTAAAGAGGTGAAGAAGAGAGTGCAGGCAGGGTGGAGTGAGTGGAGAAAGGTGGCAGGAGTGATTTGCGACCGAAGAATATCAGCAAGAGTGAAGGGGAAAGTTTACAAGACAGTAGTGAGACCAGCAATGTTGTACGGCTTAGAGACGCTGGCACTAACAAAAAGACAGGAGACAGAGCTGAAGATGTTGAGATTCTCTTTGGGAGTAACAAGAATGGACAAGATTAGGAATGAACATATCAGAGGGACAGCTCAGGTGGGACGGTTTGGAGACAAAGTCAGAGAGGCGCGATTGAGATGGTTTGGACATGTGCAGAGGAGGGACCCAGGGTATATAGGGAGAAGGATGCTGAGGATGGAGCCACCAGGCAGGAGGAGAAGAGGGAGGACAAAGAGGAGGTTTATGGATGTGTTGAAGGAGGACATGCAGGTGGTTGGTGTGACAGAGGAAGATACACAGGACAGGGTGAGATGGAAACGATTGATCTGCTGTGGCGACCCCTAACGGGAACAGCCGAAAGACAAAGAAGAAGTGAAGAGTATGTATTAGGTAAATGTGTGTGTGTGTGTATATATATATATATATATATATATATATATATATATATATATATATATATGGATGGACAAGACTTAACCAGTTTTATTTGTTGTTATCTATCGTTCACCTGGTCGTTACTGTGCGTTTCTCTGTGAATTTTCAGACCTTTTGACTGACTTAGTGCTTAGCTCAGATAAGATATTTATAGTGGGCGATTTTAACATCCACATACATGCTGAGCATGACAGCCTCAACACTGCATTTAATCTATTGTTAGACTCAATTGGCTTCGCTCAAAATGTATATGAGTCCACCCATCACTTTAATCATACTTTAGATCTTGTTTTGACTTATGGTATGGAAATTGAAAACTTAACAGTATTCCCTGAAAACCCCCTTCTGTCTGATCATGTCTTAATAACATTTACATTTACTTTAATGGACTACCCAGCAGTGGGGAATAAGTTTCATTACAGTAGAGGTCTTTCTGAAAGCGCTGTAACTAGGTTTAAGGATATGATTCCTTCTTTGTTATGTTCTCCAATGCCATATACCAACACAGTGCAGAGTAGCTACCTAAACTCTGTGAGTGAGATAGATTATCTCGTCAATAGTTTTACATCCTCATTGAGCACAACTTTGGATGCTGTAGCTCCTCTGAAAAAGAGAGCCTTAAATCAGAAGTGCCTGACTCCGTGGTATAACTCACAAACTCGCAGCTTAAAGCAGATAACCCGTAAGTTGTAGAGGAAATGGCGTCTCACTAATTTAGAAGATCTTCACTTAGCCTGGAAAAAGAGTCTGTTGCTCTATAAAAAAGCCCTCCATAAAGCTAGGACATCTTACTACTCATCACTAATTGAAGAAAATAAGAACAACCCCAGGTTTCTTTTCAGCACTGCAGCCAGGCTGACAAAGAGTCAGAGCTCTATTGAGCCGAGTATTCCTTTAACTTTAACTAGTAATGACTTCATGAGTTTCTTTGCTAATAAAATTTTAACTATTAGAGAAAAAATTACACATAACCATCCCAAAGACATATTGTTATCTTTGGCTGCTTTCAGTGATGCCGGTATTTGGTTAGACTCTTTCTCTCCGACTGTTCTGAGTTATTTTCATTAGTTACTTCCTCCAAACCATCAACATGTCTATTAGACCCCATTCCTACCAGGCTGCTCAAGGAAGCCCTACCATTATTTAATGCTTCGATCTTACATATGATCAATCTATCTTTATTAGTTGGCTATGTACCACAGGCTTTTAAGGTGGCAGTAATTAAACCATTTGTTGTGAGGAGGTACTGCTGGCCCACCACCACCAGATGGCGCCCTGCTTGGAGTGCAGATACGTTGGCGGTGAGGGCCGTGTGGCTCGGTTCTGGACGGGCGTCTCCTATCCTCAAGCCTGCCCACACGTCACCCAACGTGTAATTGACTGTAGTTCCAAACTGGTTGTTGTCTGTATTCCGTTGTGCACAATTTACAACATTAAATTGTTACTCTTTGGCTTATCCATTGCCCGTTCTTTTACACCCCCTGTTGTGGGTCCGTGTTCCTACACTTTCACAACACCATTACTTAAAAAGCCATCACTTGACCCTGTTATCTTAGCTAATTATAGGCCAATCTCCAACCTTCCTTTTCTCTCAAAAATTCTTGAAAGGGTAGTTGTAAAACAGCTAACTGATCATCTGCAGAGGAATGGTCTATTTGAAGAGTTTCAGTCAGGTTTTAGAATTCATCATAGTACAGAAACAGCATTAGTGAAGGTTACAAATGATCTTCTTATGGCCTCAGACAGTGGACTCATGTCTGTGCTTGTCCTGTTAGACCTCAGTGCTGCTTTTGATACTGTTGACCATAACATTTTATTACAGAGATTAGAGCATGCCATAGGTATTAAAGGCACTGCGCTGCGGTGGTTTGAATCATATTTATCTAATAGATTACAATTTGTTCATGTAAATGGGGAGTCTTCTTCACAGACTAAGGTTAATTATGGAGTTCCACAAGGTTCTGTGCTAGGACCAATTTTATTCACTTTATACATGCTTCCCTTAGGCAGTATTATTTTACAGCATTGCTTAAATTTTCATTGTTACGCAGATGATACCCAGCTTTATCTATCCATGAAGCCAGAGGACACACACCAATTAGTTAAACTGCAGGATTGTCTTACAGACATAAAGACATGGATGACCTCTAATTTCCTGATTTTAAATTCAGATAAAACTGAAGTTATTGTACTTGGCCCCACAAATCTTAGAAACATGGTGTCTAACCAGATCCTTACTCTGGATGGCATTACCCTGACCTCTAGTAATACTGTGAGAAATCTTGGAGTCATTTTTGATCAGGATATGTCCTTCAATGCGCATATTAAGCAAATATGTAGGACTGCTTTTTTACATTTGCGCAATCTCTAAAATTAGAAAGGTCTTGTCTCAGAGTGATGCTGAAAAACTAATTCATGCATTTATTTCCTCTAGGCTGGACTATTGTAATTCATTATTATCAGGTTGTCCTAAAAGTTCCCTGAAAAGCCTTCAGTTAATTCAAAATGCTGCAGCTAGAGTACTGACGGGGACTAGAAGGAGAGAGCATATTTCACCCATATTGGCCTCTCTTCATTGGCTTCCTGTTAATTCTAGAATAGAATTTAAAATTCTTCTTCTTACTTATAAGGTTTTGAATAATCAGGTCCCATGTTATCTTAGGGACCTCTTAGTACCATATCACCCCAATAGAGCGCTTCGCTCTCAGACTGCAGGCTTACTTGTACGTCCTAGGGTTTTTAAGAGTAGAATGGGAGGCAGAGTCTTCAGCTTTCAGGCTCCTCTCCTGTGGAACCAGCTCCCAATTCAGATCAGGGAGACAGACACCCTCTCTACTTTTAAGATTAGGCTTATAGTTAGGGCTGGATCAGGTGACCCTGAACCATCCCTTAGTTATGCTGCTATAGACTTAGACTGCTGGGGGGTTTCCATGATGAAAGTGTTTCTCTTTTTGCTTTGTATGCACCACTCTGCATTTAATCATTAGTGATTGATCTCTGCTCCCCTCCACAGCATGTCTTTTTCCTGGTTCTCTCCCTCAGCCCCAACCAGTCCCAGCAGAAGACTGCCCCTCCCTGAGCCTGGTTCTGCTGGAGGTTTCTTCCTGTTAAAAGGGAGTTTTTCCTTCCCACTGTCGCCAAGTGCTTGCTCACAGGGGGTCGTTTTGACCGTTGGGGTTTTTCTGTAATTATTGTATGGCTTTTGCCTTACAATATAAAGCGACTTGGGGCAACTGTTTGTTGTGATTTGGCACTATATAAATAAAAATGATTTGATTTGATATATATATATATAGCCCTGCTGACGTCACCTAGGGGAATCGCGTTCCTGTCGTTGACGTCACAGGGAAGCAAGTCACCTCCTCTCCAGTGGAAGCCCCTGAGGAGCAGCAGTTTTCATTACCTGACTGTGTCCTGGAGGAGCCAGCAGCCAACCAGCCTTCAGGAAGCAGGATGGTGGAGGGGCAATATAATTCATGTTCCATTTTTTCCAGGTCAGTGAGCAGGCCCAGCGCCGCTCTGGAGGAGGCAGGGCAGCTTAAGTCTTTCCCGAAGCAAGTCACAAAGGAGCTACTTCTTTCAGCTCTTGGTGGAGTCATGGATGGGCCTTCCAGCCCCGCCCGTGACCATGCCTCTAACCCTGTAACTGACTGCTTTACCATGGAGCAGCAGCTCTTCATGTCTGAGAAGGTTAAGTTGCAGAAAATAGGCGGTGAATCCACAGAGCAGGATCACAGTATCAGCATAGATATTTGTGACAGCAGCTTAATCAATTCTAATGCTGTTTGTGACAGTAGCCTAGGGCCGATGGCATTTTTTGGACAGTTCACTGGCCTGGCATAAATGTTTTATTATTGCTGTTAACAGCTCTCCCTGCATCCCACAATCAAGTTTTATGTCTCTTTTTTTCAGGACAACCCGTGCTTTCATAATATATATGCTTTTGTTGTGTTTTATAAGTGTAATAAAGGTTTACAATCAGAAATAAGAAAGGAAAAAGTAAAGCGGAAAATAATTTTACACACACATTTATTTATTAAAACACACAGCAAACTAATAAACAACACTTTATAAAGGTAATTTGAGGTCTTGTGGGAAAGACTGTACAACAAAAAGGTTCAAAGAATAAACACAAATGCACATTTTGAACAATATATACAAAATGGTCTATGTGTTATGTTGTCCATTGATATGGTAAACAGTGCTTTACGCAGAGAAAACAACAGAGTTATCCAGTAACATTCACATGCAAACTAGTGGAGCAATCCTGATAGTTACATACTCTTTGTCTGAGCACGTGAGGTTGTCATCAGAGGCTCTCCGTGTGCTCCATCAGCTTTCACTGATCGCTGTGCGTAATAGCGCAGGGCGCATTGGAGCCCAATAGTATGTACTCACTGGAGCACCCAGGGGACTATTATAAACAGGCCAACTAGTAACATATCACTCCCGAAAACGTCTTTGGCTTTTCACGTGAGGTAAATCTGCCCTACGATTGGATTTTGGAAAACCATGTGACGGTGAACCGATTCCGATTGAACACTCACATTGCGCATGTCATCACACAGCTTCTATGAAGAGTACAAAGATGGCCGATGGTTGGCTCGAAAGTCTGTGGAGTTTTAGCAAAAAAAGTAAGTTTATATCTCATATCATTAAAAAGTTATTTAGAATTTAGTAAAGCTTGGACAAAAGTGACAATGCATCTAGTGTTTGTACCCCTTCAGAAACCTACGTGCCTCCAAACAGTTTAGAAATAACTAGTTGTTTGCTGACTGCTACTTCAGTCCCCACTGTGGGCCCAGGAGGGTCATATGGTGGTTCCTCAGTTTCCAGAGTAGGCCCAGGAGGGTCGCACGGTAGGTCTTCGGTCCCCACTGTAGACTTTAGCCGGCCCATGAGTCGGACTCAATTTTAGTTAATGGACTCCTGCCAGCCTAAGAGCTGCCCGCTCGTGTCTCCAGTGAACTTTAGCCGGCCTCCCAAGTTTCCAATGAACTTTAGCTGGCCTCCCGTGTCTCCAGTGAACGTCAGCCGACCGCCCGCTTCTGCTTTCTGCGAAAGTCCAATTGTTGACTCTGTTTTTCCAAATGTGTCTTTGTTTCCAGGTCTCCAGGCCAGTGCACCTGGGTTTGGGGCTTTCACCCCATTTTGTGGGCCCCCGTGTTCAGCAGAGGTCAGGTTGTTGACTGTATTTTTCCTAAGGTATTTCTGTTTTGGGTCTTTGGGCTGGTACACCCTGGTCTGGGGGTGGTCCCTCCTGACTGCCGCCCACCTCCCGCCCGTGGGGTTTTTTGGGGGGTATGGGGTTGTTCTTGGGTGTGCCTGCTTTTGTCCCGTGTCCCCTGTTTTCTTACCTTAGTCTGGTTGTTTTGGGCTGTGTGTGTGTGTGTGTTTATGTTGTAGTTCCTGTTCTTGTCTTTTCACTCACCCTCCAGTCTTGTCTCTCCTCTGGTCTTTGCTTCTGGGTTTTTTCCTATATTGTCTTTAGTCTCAATTGTGTCAGTCTTGTGTCACTTTGTATCTGCCTCCATGTCATGCTTATGTATATTCTGGTTTTTTGTTGCCCCCTGGTGTCTTAGGTTAATTATTACATCACTTCAGTTTGGTTCCAGCTGTGTTGAATTTACTCATCAGACCTTCAGTATTTAGTCTCACCTGTGTTTGTGTTTCTTGGGGGTTCATTGTTTGTCTTTGTCTACTGAGTGATGGTGTAGTGTTCATGTTTGCTCTCAACTGCTTATGGTTTTCTGGCTCGACCTTTTGGAAGTCCTGGTTTCTCCACTACTCCACAGTTTGTAAGTAATTTATTTTGTTTTTTTACACTTCCCTGAAGATTGACTGCCTTAGTTTGGTCCTTGATGTCTCACGTCCTGGATTCAAATCTCCCTGAGTGGAAGAAGATTGAATTTTTGTTGTTCCTACCCTTCACCAGTTTTTGTGCCCTGCACACCTGTAAATAAATTCTACTGTTTTGAAATTCATTCCATGTTTGGTCTGACCTGCATCTGGGGACCAGGAAACCGGACTGCACCAATCCACTTCACCCGACCCAGGGGCCCAGATAGGTCAAACCCTCAAGTGTTCTGATGGTCTTTGCTGTCAGTGATGCAAAGTGCTGTTTAATTTTCTTCATAATAACAATCATTTGTGAACCCAAACATCCCCACTAAATTCCAACCAAGTTTTCTATCCATATTTAGTCCCCGTTATTTCTTCCTTTCCTTATTTCACAGTCTCATGTTTCATCTCACGTTGGTAATGAAACTATGAATCATTATCCATATTCACAAAACCTTAATCACGTGTTTGTTACCTGTGAATATGTAACAAATGTTAAAATTACAGCTGTTGAACTTATGATTTTCAGCTCTAGACTGATCGATTTGATATTATCTCCGACCGTATGGTGGGTGGTGCTCCTTACGATGTATTTAATTGAATTTATGATTTAATAAAATATTCTGTTCATTGTTCCCCTGGTATGAAATACAGGGGGATATAGAGATCAGCATGTCCGTCCGGCTGTCTGCTTTCATTTATTAGTGTAATCCCCCAACACCAGTCGATTATGGTGACTTTGGGGTCAATTTCAAGATCACATTGAGATATTCAACACATTGCCATTGCCACCCTTTTAGCGCAATATCTCAAGAACCACTTTTTCATTCACATTTAGGATAAGGATGTACTTGGGTGATCCTTGACACTTTGCATTACAGATGTGTGACTCTTGTTATAATAGCAGCCAGTCTGCTCTGTGTCAGCCTGATCCCATGAGATCTCAGAAGCTAAGCAGTGTGTGGCCTGGTTAATACTTGGATGGGTGACCACTTCGGAACACCAGAGGCTGTGTGTGTTTCTCTGGGTAAAACTGGAGTTGCGTCAGGAAGGACATGCGGATCTGGCTATATCCGCTGTGGTGACCCCGAACAAACGGGAGCAGCTAAAAGGACAACAACTGTTTAAATAGGCTACAGAACACTGATGCAGTGTTTGCTCTGAGAGTATAGAGAGAGATCAATCAATCAATCAATTTTTTTATATAGCGCCAAATCACAACAAACAGTTGCCACAAGGCACTTTATATTGTAAGGCAAGGCCATACAATAATTATGTAAAACCCCAACGGTCAAAACGACCCCCTGTGAGCAAGCACTTGGCTACAGTGGGAAGGAAAAACTCCCTTTTAACAGGAAGAAACCTCCAGCAGAACCAGGCTCAGGGAGGGGCAGTCTTCTGCTGGGACTGGTTGGGGCTGAGGGAGAGAACCAGGAAAAAGACATGCTGTGGAGGGGAGCAGAGATCGATCACTAATGATTAAATGCAGAGTGGTGCATACAGAGCAAAAAGAGAAAGAAACAGTGCATCATGGGAACCCCCCAGCAGTCTACGTCTATAGCAGCATAACTAAGGGATGGTTCAGGGTCACCTGATCCAGCCCTAACTATAAGCTTTAGCAAAAAGGAAAGTTTTAAGCCTAATCTTAAAAGTAGAGAGGGTGTCTGTCTCCCTGATCTGAATTGGGAGCTGGTTCCACAGGAGAGGAGCCTGAAAGCTGAAGGCTCTGCCTCCCATTCTACTCTTACAAACCCTAGGAACTACAAGTAAGCCTGCAGTCTGAGAGCGAAGCGCACTATTGGGGTGATATGGTACTACGACGTCCCTAAGATAAGATGGGACCTGATTATTCAAAACCTTATAAGTAAGAAGAAGAATTTTAAATTCTATTCTAGAATTAACAGGAAGCCAATGAAGAGAGGCCAATATGGGTGAGATATGCTCTCTCCTTCTAGTCCCCGTCAGTACTCTAGCTGCAGCATTTTGAATTAACTGAAGGCTTTTTAGGGAACTTTTAGGACAACCTGATAATAATGAATTACAATAGTCCAGCCTAGAGGAAATAAATGCATGAATTAGTTTTTCAGCATCACTCTGAGACAAGACCTTTCTGATTTTAGAGATATTGCGTAAATGCAAAAAAGCAGTCCTACATATTTGTTTAATATGCGCTTTGAATGACATATCCTGATCAAAAATGACTCCAAGATTTCTCACAGTATTACTAGAGGTCAGGATAATGCCATCCAGAGTAAGGATCTGGTTAGACACCATGTTTCTAAGATTTGTGGGGCCAAGTACAATAACTTCAGTTTTATCTGAGTTTAAAAGCAGGAAATTAGAGGTCATCCATGTCTTTATGTCTGTAAGACAATCCTGCAGTTTAGCTAATTGGTGTGTGTCCTCTGGCTTCATGGATAGATAAAGCTGGGTATCATCTGCGTAACAATGAAAATTTAAGCAATACCGTCTAATAATACTGCCTAAGGGAAGCATATATAAAGTGAATAAAATTGGTCCTAGCACAGAACCTTGTGGAACTCCATAATTAACTTTAGTCTGTGAAGAAGATTCCCCATTTACATGAACAAATTGTAATCTATTAGACAAATATGATTCAAACCACCGCAGCGCAGTGCCTTTAATACCTATGGCATGCTCTAATCTCTGTAATAAAATTTTATGGTCAACAGTATCAAAAGCAGCACTGAGGTCTAACAGAACAAGCACAGAGATGAGTCCACTGTCCGAGGCCATAAGAAGATCATTTGTAACCTTCACTAATGCTGTTTCTGTACTATGATGAATTCTAAAACCTGACTGAAACTCTTCAAATAGACCATTCCTCTGCAGATGATCAGTTAGCTGTTTTACAACTACCCTTTCAAGAATTTTTGAGAGAAAAGGAAGGTTGGAGATTGGCCTATAATTAGCTAAGATAGCTGGGTCAAGTGATGGCTTTTTAAGTAATGGTTTAATTACTGCCACCTTAAAAGCCTGTGGTACATAGCCAACTAACAAAGATAGATTGATCATATTTAAGATCGAAGCATTAAATAATGGTAGGGCTTCCTTGAGCAGTCTGGTAGGAATGGGGTCTAATAAACATGTTGATGGTTTGGATGAAGTAACTAATGAAAATAACTCAGACAGAACAATCGGAGAGAAAGAGTCTAACCAAATACCGGCATCACTGAAAGCAGCCAAAGATAACGATACGTCTTTGGGATGGTTATGAGTAATTTTTTCTCTAATAGTTAAAATTTTGTTAGCAAAGAAAGTCATGAAGTTATTACTAGTTAAAGTTAATGGAATACTCAGCTCAATAGAGCTCTGACTCTTTGTCAGCCTGGCTACAGTGCTGAAAAGAAACCTGGGGTTGTTCTTATTTTCTTCAATTAGTGATGAGTAGAAAGATGTCCTAGCTTTACGGAGGGCTTTTTTATAGAGCAACAGACTCTTTTTCCAGGCTAAGTGAAGATCTTCTAAATTAGTGAGACGCCATTTCCTCTCCAACTTACGGGTTATCTGCTTTAAGCTACGAGTTTGTGAGTTATACCACGGAGTCAGACACTTCTGATTTAAAGCTCTCTTTTTCAGAGGAGCTACAGCATCCAAAGTTGTCTTCAATGAGGATGTAAAACTATTGACGAGATACTCTATCTCCCTTACAGAGTTTAGGTAGCTACTCTGCACTGTGTTGTTATATGGCATTAGAGAACATAAAGAAGGAATCATATCCTTAAACCTAGTTACAGCGCTTTCTGAAAGACTTCTAGTGTAATGAAACTTATTCCCTACTGCTGGGTAGTCCATCAGAGTAAATGTAAATGTTATTAAGAAATGATCAGACAGAAGGGAGTTTTCAGGGAATACTGTTAAGTCTTCTATTTCCATACCATAAGTCAGAACAAGATCTAAGATATGATTAAAGTGGTGGGTGGACTCATTTACTTTTTGAGCAAAGCCAATAGAGTCTAATAATAGATTAAATGCAGTGTTGAGGCTGTCATTCTCAGCATCTGTGTGGATGTTAAAATCGCCCACTATAATTATCTTATCTCAGCTAAGCACTAAGTCAGACAAAAGGTCTGAAAATTCACAGAGAAACTCACAGTAACGACCAGGTGGACGATAGATAATAACAAATAAAACTGTTTTTTGGGACTTCCAATTTAGATGGACAAGACTAAGAGACAAGCTTTCAAATGAATTAAAGCTCTGTCTGGGTTTTTGATTAATTAATAAGCTGGAATGGAAGATTGCTGCTAATCCTCCGCCCCGGCCCGTGCTACGAGCATTCTGACAGTTAGTGTGACTCGGGGGTGTTGACTCATTTAAACTAACATATTCATCCTGCTGTAACCAGGTTTCTGTTAGGCAGAATAAATCAATATGTTGATCAATTATTATATCATTTACCAACAGGGACTTAGAAGAGAGAGACCTAATGTTTAATAGACCACATTTAACTGTTTTAGTCTGTGGTGCAGTTGAAGGTGCTATATTACTTTTTCTTTTTGAATTTTTATGCTTAAATAGATTTTTGCTGGTTATTGGTAGTCTGGGAGCAGGCACCGTCTCTACGGGGATGGGGTAATGAGGGGATGGCAGGGGGAGAGAAGCTGCAGAGAGGTGTGTAAGACTACAACTCTGCTTCCTGGTCCCAACCCTGGATAGTCACGGTTTGGAGGATTTAAGAAAATTGGCCAGATTTCTAGAAATGAGAGCTGCTCCATCCAAAGTGGGATGGATGCCGTCTCTCCTAACAAGACCAGGTTTTCCCCAGAAGCTTTGCCAATTATCTATGAAGCCCACCTCATTTTTTGGACACCACTCAGACAGCCAGCAATTCAAGGAGAACATGCGGCTAAACATGTCACTCCCGGTCCGATTGGGGAGGGGCCCAGAGAAAACTACAGAGTCCGACATTGTTTTTGCAAAGTTACACACCGATTTAATGTTAATTTTAGTGACCTCCGATTGGCGTAACCGGGTGTCATTACTGCCGACGTGAATTACAATCTTACCAAATTTACGCTTAGCCTTAGCCAGCAGTTTCAAATTTCCTTCAATGTCGCCTGCTCTGGCCCCGGAAGACAATTGACTATGGTTGCTGGTGTCGCTAACTTCACATTTCTCAAAACAGAGTCGCCAATAACCAGAGTTTGATCCTCGGCGGGTGTGTCGTCGAGTGGGGAAAAACGGTTAGAAATGTGAACGGGTTGGCGGTGTACACGGGGCTTCTGTTTAGGGCTACGCTTCCTCCTCACAGTCACCCAGTCAGCCTGCTTTCCCGGCTGCTCGGGATCTGCCAGGGGGGAACTAACGGCGGCTAAGCTACCTTGGTCCGCACCGACTACAGGGGCCTGGCTAGCTGTAGAATTTTCCACGGTGCGGAGCCGAGTCTCCAATTCGCCCAGCCTGGCCTCCAAAGCTACGAATAAGCTACACTTATTACAAGTACCGTTACTGCTAAAGGAGGCCGAGGAATAACTAAACATTTCACACCCAGAGCAGAAAAGTGCGGGAGAGACAGGAGAAGCCGCCATGCTAAATCGGCTAAGAGCTAGTAGCTACGCTAAGCTAGCGGATTCCTAAAAACACGCAAAGTGAATAATGTGTAAATAATTTAGAGGTGATTCAGCAGAAGGAGTGCTTTAGTTAAGGCACGTAAAGATTACACTGGGAAACAAATCGTAATCTAGATAACTAGATCAATCTAACTGCGCAGATTAAACAGCTAACAGATACAGAAAAACACCGCTGTGCTCCGGAACAGGAAGTGATACAATACCGCAGTGAGAGCCAACCACCAGTAGAGGCAAGCAAGATGTGGTATAGAGATAGAGAAGTATAGAGAAGGCCAGAAGGAGTTACACTGTGTGTTTGTGGATATAGAGAAAGCTTATGACAGGGTGCCAAGAGAAAAGGTGTGGTATTGTATGGGGAAGTCTGAAGTGGCACAGAAGTATGTGAGGTTAGTGCAGGACATGTACAAAGACAGTGTGACAGTGGTGAGACGTGCAGTAGGAATGACAGACTCATTCAAGGTGGAGGTGGGATTACACCACGGATCAGCTCTGAGCCTCTCTGATGGACCTGTGATGGACAGGTTAAACTCCTTGGTAACCCCACCGGCATTTGAGTATCATGTCCAGCTCTGGACTTGAAATCAGAATCAAGCAACTGTAGCCCTGTCATGGCAGGCGGCTGCCCGACACCAGGAGCGGGTGGACCCACAATAGAAACTCCCAAACCAGGCTTTGAGGTATAAGAAGTTGTTGTGTTTATTTCAGGCAGATGTTCGGTACACAGGGGAGGTGATGGTCTAGTGGTAAAGGTGTTGGGCTTGAGTCCAGAAGCTCATGGGTTCAAATCCCCACCTGACTGGAAAATCACTAAGGGCCCTTGGGCAAGGTCTTTAATCCCCTATTGCTCCCAGTGTGTAGTGAGCGCCTTGTATGGCAGCACCCTGACATTGGGGTGAATGTGAGCGTCTGATGCAGATGGAAAAGCGCTATATAAATGCAGTCCATTTACCATTTACACAGGTTGTCAGAAAATGGAGCAGAAGCACAAGCAGGGTGAGGCAAAAATGCAGTCATCTCCAGGCAGGGGTCTGAGGCACGAGCAAACACTGGCATACAGGCTAAGGCAAAAAGGCACAGTCAAGAAACTCAGAGCAAAAAACTGGTACACCGCAAGGCTAATCAGGACAGAGAACAGGACGGCTGGAAAGTGTGCTGGAAGCGACAACAATCTGGCGAGGGACTGTGAGGCTGTGAGGGTTTATATGCATGTGGACTAATTAGGAACAGGTGGTGTTAACAACGTGCACGTGAGAAGAAGAATCCAGAAAGGGGGCGTGGCTAATGAACCAAGATACTATGTTGTGCAAGACAGTGAGGGAAGAGAACACAAGGAGGAGAGAAGAAAAGACAAAGATGTGTGAACAGGTGCACAGAGCATGAGTGAAAGGAAACACAAAGCAGACAGAGACAAAAAGAAAGACAGACATGGGGCAGGTGCAGAGATGTGAACATGATTAACTGGGAGTGAGGAATAGCAGAGAAGGATGAACAGGCTAGACATAAGACAGAATAAAATATAACAGAACTGGGCAAGAACAGAAACATATACTAAAGCAGAGCAACAAGGAAAACAGAGACTACTACATGATACAGATACAAAACCCAATGTAACAATGAAACTGACAACACAAATGAGAAAATACACAAATGATAAACTAAAGATCAATAATGCAAACATAATCTGACAGAACAAAACTAGAATGGAACTGCATGTTGCCAACAGAATAACAAGAAACAAAGTAACAAGAAAAATAACCAAATAAATCCCAATGAAAACAAATATTAATACATCAAAGCCGAAGCAGACCGGAAGCAACAGAAAGGAGGAAAACAAGGGCTCAGCGCACTGACCCAGCCAAATCCCTGACAAGCCCCTGAGCACAAGAGTCCTCGTAGTCAGACATACCAGTGCCAATCACACAATGAAAGGCACAGCTCTGCAACAAAATATAGTGGTACCCATTTTAAATGCTAAAAAACAAGGTATCAATGTTTGTATTATGGTGTGCCACCACAACTGGACCAGTCAGACAAGTGGAGCACGAGACTGGACCTATGTTCAACTCGCGCATGTGCTTTAATGCCTAAACATGAAGAGGGAGATGGTGCCTTCAAAGATCCAAACTGACTGATTTGTACACGTGTGTGTTCATACATCAGGGAGTCCAGTCAGCGCCTCCATCTGGTCGACACAATGTGATACTGCCAAAGGATCTCTGACATCACACTGCACCACATGGACCTGAAACAAAACACAGACTTGTTCGTGAACCTGTACATACGGTAGAATCCACGCTAAAATTGGTGCACCTTCAAAAGTCAAAAAATATGAAACAGAATTCAGGTTAATGGTTTACCCACAGATCTCCTTTTGGAAATAAGTGAGACAGAAATTGTCTGCACCTTGTGGGATCTCTTAAACCACCCATTCATGCCTACACAGGTCCATAGCCAGACTTTTCAAAGGCAGGAGCTTTTCTTCCTGATCTGGACCTGCATTTTTGTATTCATTGTATGCTTATGTTTGATACATAAAACGTAAATCAGTGGCCAACTACAAGTTTTTACAGTTTATAACTGTAATTACAGGAGAAAGCAGCCAGATAAAAACTAAAATACAGATGAGCAAGGACAGAAGAAACCATGAATGCCTTAAATAATGACTTACGATCACAAAACTGGGAAATGACATATAATGAAAATATTGGCAATGCTTATGACACTTTAAGAATATTAACTTAATGACATGATAAAAATTGTCTAATTAAGCAATACAGTATAAAACAAAAAGACACAGCTCAACCATGGATCACAAAGAGATTGCAAAATCCTTCCAAAAAAAAAAAAAAAAAAACACAACCTGCACAAAAAGAATTCATAAAACAAACAGCTAAAAAGGCAGAAAATTAAACTAAAAATAAGTTAACCAATATTCTATGGGCATGTAATAAAGAATACAATAATAAAATATTAAATAATAACATCTGAAGGAGCCCACTGTCCAACAGATCTTCAACTCACACCTCTGGCAGAGCTTTTCTAGCATCCCTGTGGAGGTTGGGGGCATTGAACCAGAATGGGCAATGTTCAAAGCTTCCATTGCTGAAGCTGCAGCAGGGAACTGTGGCCTGAAGGTCTGAGCTGCATTGAGGGGTGGCAATCCTCGAACACCGTGGTGGACACCAGTGGTCAGGGAAGCCGTCTGACTGAAGAAAGAGTCCTTCCAGGATTTGTTATCTCGGAGGACTCCGGAGGCAGTTGCAAGGTACCGACAGGACCAAAGGGTAGCAGTCTCTGCTGTCAAGGAGGCAAAGCAGCGGGTGTTGGAGGAGTTCAGAGTAACCACGGACAAGGACTTTCAGTCAGCACCAAGGTGCTTCTGGCAGACCGTGAGGCACCTCAGGAGAGGAAAACGGCGAACCATCCAAGCTGTCTACAGTAAGGATGGGACTGTTGACCTCAACAGAGGATGTAATCTGGCGCTGGAAGGAACACTTTGAGGAAGTCCTGCATCAGACCGGAGCACAGTCTATAGTAGGGGCAGAGCTGGAAGTTGATGGAGGATTATTATCAATTTCCCTGGTGGAAGTCACTGAGGGAAGTCAAACAACTCTGCAGTGGCAAGGGCCCGGGGTTGATTAGATCCATCCAGAAATGCTGAAGGCTCTGGGTGTGGAGGGTCTAACGTCTACTCCAGGGTGCTGGAAAGGAGGGTTCGGCCGATAGTCAAACCTTTGATTGAAAAGGAACAATGCGGGTTCTGTCCTGGCTGTGGAACAACTGACCAGCTCTTCACTCTCACAAGAATCCCGGAGGGGTCCTGGGAGTATGCCCATCCAGTCTACATGTGTTTTGTGGACTTGGAGAAAGCGTATGATCGGGTAACCCGGGAGATACTGTGGGAGGTGCTGCGGGAGTATGGAGTGAGGGGATCCCTTCTCAAGGCCATCCAATCTCTGTACTCAATTTCAATTTATTTCATTTACATAGTGCCAAATCACATCAAAGTTGCCTCAAGGAACTTCACACAGTAAGGTCTAACCTTACCAAACCCTAGTGCAAGCACACAGGCAACAGTGGTAAAGAAAAAAAAAACTCCCTCTGATGATATGAGGAAGAAACCTCAAGAAGACCAGACTCAAAGGGGTGACCCTCTGCTTGGGCCATGCTACCGACACAAGAGAAAATACAAATATACAGAAAATTTTGGGAGTCCATGCTGGTGCACAGGACAGGAGGCCTGCAGAAGAAACCACCAACTCCCATCTCTGAATGGAGCCCCACCTCAAACAGAGAGAAAAAAACTGAATCAGGCATCAGAAAGACAACAAATACAGTAAGAAAAACAGAAAAAATACTAAGGTGATCGCCGGCCACTAGCCCTAAGCTTCACTAAAAAACCCAGATGTTAGGGTTAGGGTTAATGCAGACACCTTCCTTCTACACGTTTAGGAAACACCACCAATTTAGAGTCGGGGTCACTAGGCGGTGGTGGGTTTGCAGGGCTGGCTGTGGCACAGCGGTGTGCCGTGGCCACCCATGGCAGTCTGCCACCTGCTGTCTCTTGCCCTGCTTTTAATGCAACACTTTATCTTTGCACACTTAGGGGGTCGTACATAGCAAAGGAGATTAATTGTAACAACTATGGTGGGGTTGGTAGATAGGGTGAGTGTGGCACGTGGGGTTGGCCCCGGGTGGCTGTGGTCGTCTGGGGCTCTGGGTAGGGGGTCTGTCTCGCCGGTTCTGCCGTTGTCCCGCGGCACGTTGTGGGGGTGGGTGGGTGGTGGAGTTGGGGCGCGGGTGTTGGCACTGGGGGGCAGGCGGTTGCTGGGGGGATGGAGGGGTCGTGGTCTCCGTGGGATGGGTCTCACTCGGGCAGTCTCCTGGTCATGGGCTTTGGTGGCTGGGGTGGGATCCGGCGTGGGGGGTAGGCTGGCCGGTGGGGGAGCTTGGGGAGCACTGCTGGCTGCGCTGGGGGGCCTGGCTGTAAAGGGGCCTTGTGCTCATCCTGGCCCCAGGGTCGGGCCCCGCCCTTATGTGGCTCAGTGGTCCCTACTTTGTGCTTTGGATTCGGTTGCGGTGGATCCTTTGCTCACCACCCGGGTGGCATGGTCCTGGGGCACCCCCTATTGGTGGGCCCATGCCGGCGCCCTTTGTGCTTCCCTCGGGTTTGGGTAGGCTCCTTCCGACCCTGTGTGGGGGGTGGGGGTTTGTTGATGGGGGTGCATTCTGGCGCCATGGGGCCGCTCCCCTGTTGGTTTGCTGTGCTGTCCTGCGGCTGCGGGGGCTGCATTTCCTGGCCCCGGTGTTTGTGGCCATGTCCACAATTCGGTTTTTGGGTGCTCTTAAAGGGAATAATACTACGGTGTTCTGGATTAGGGTATGGATGTTCACTAATTAGACAACAGACTGCTGCTGCCACTGTTTGTTCATGTCTGGTTGTTTGTCATGGTATGTTGTATGGTTGGGGCCCGTCTCCTCGGTGTCTCACTTCACAGTTATTGTCTTCACCACTTGTCTCTCATTTTTGTCTGTCTTTGTTTTGTTTTGGTGGTCAGTCCCTCCTGATAGAAGTTGCCGGTCGGCTTTGAGTAGGATGTTGTAGGCTGATCAAGAAGGGCGGATTGGGGGTCACACACACCACATTCACTCACGCACTACATACCTTTTGTCTTGCAAGAATAAATTGCATATTTGCATATTAATGTTCATAAATGGTTCTGCCAGTGTGGCATTTACCATTACTATATGCAGACAGGGGAAAAAGAAAAAAAGAAAAAAAAAAAGACCCAGACTTTATCAATCAATCAATCAATTTTTTTTTATATAGCGCCAAATCACAACAAACAGTTGCCCCAAGGCGCTTTATATTGTAAGGCAAGGCCATACAATAATTATGTAAAACCCCAACGGTCAAAACGACCCCCTGTGAGCAAGCACTTGGCTACAGTGGGAAGAAAAACTCCCTTTAACAGGAAGAAACCTCCAGCAGAACCATGCTCAGGAGGGGCAGTCTTCTGCTGGGACTGGTTGGGGCTGAGGGAGAGAACCAGGAAAAAGACATGCTGTGGAGGGGAGCAGAGATCGATCACTAATGATTAAATGCAGAGTGGTGCATACAGAGCAAAAAGAGAAAGAAACAGTGCATCATGGGAAACCCCAGCAGTCTACGTCTATAGCAGCATAACTAAGGGATGGTTCAGGGTCACCCGATCCAGCCCTAACTATAAGCTTTAGCAAAAAGGAAAGTTTTAAGCCTAATCTTAAAAGTAGAGAGGGTGTCTGTCTCCCTGATCTGAATTGGGAGCTGGGTCCACAGGAGAGGAGCCTGAAAGCTGAAGGCTCTGCCTCCCATTCTACTCTTACAAACCCTAGGAACTACAAGTAAGCCTGTAGTCTGAGAGCGAAGCACTCTATTGGGGTGATATGGTACTACGAGGTCCCTAAGATAAGATGGGACCTGATTATTCAAAACCTTATAAGTAAGAAGAAGAATTTTAAATTCTATTCTAGAATTAACAGGAAGCCAATGAAGAGAGGCCAATATGGGTGAGATATGCTCTCTCCTTCTAGTCCCCGTCAGTACTCTAGCTGCAGCATTTTGAATTAACTGAAGGCTTTTTAGGGAACTTTTAGGACAACCTGATAATAATGAATTACAATAGTCCAGCCTAGAGGAAATAAATGCATGAATTAGTTTTTCAGTATCACTCTGAGACAAGACCTTTCTGATTTTAGAGATATTGCGTAAATGCAAAAAAGCAGTCCTACATATTTGTTTAATATGCGCTTTGAATGACATATCCTGATCAAAAATGACTCCAAGATTTCTCACAGTATTACTAGAGGCCAGGGCAATGCCATCCAGAGTAAGGATCTGGTTAGACACCATGTTTCTAAGATTTGTGGGGCCAAGTACAATAACTTCAGTTTTATCTGAGTTTAAAAGCAGGAAATTAGAGGTCATCCATGTCTTTATGTCTGTAAGACAATCCTGCAGTTTAGCTAATTGGTGTGTGTCCTCTGGCTTCATGGATAGATAAAGCTGGGTATCATCTGCGTAACAATGAAAATTTAAGCAATACCGTCTAATAATACTACCTAAGGGAAGCATGTATAAAGTGAATAAAATTGGTCCTAGCACAGAACCTTGTGGAACTCCATAATTAACCCTAGTCTGTGAAGAAGATTCCCCATGTACATGAACAAATTGTAATCTATTAGACAAATATGATTCAAACCACCGCAGCGCAGTGCCTTTAATACCTATGGCATGCTTTAATCTCTGTAATAAAATTTTATGGTCAACAGTATCAAAAGCAGCACTGAGGTCTAACAGAACAAGCACAGAGATGAGTCCACTGTCCGAGGCCATAAGAAGATCATTTGTAACCTTCACTAATGCCGTTTCTGTACTATGATGAATTCTAAAACCTGACTGAAACTCTTCAAATAGACCATTCCTCTGCAGATGATCAGTTAGCTGTTTTACAACTACCCTTTCAAGAATTTTTGAGAGAAAAGGAAGGTTGGAGATTGGCCTATAATTAGCTAAGATAGCTGGGTCAAGTGATGGCTTTTTAAGTAATGGTTTAATTACTGCCACCTTAAAAGCCTGTGGTACATAGCCAACTAACAAAGATAGATTGATCATATTTAAGATCGAAGCATTAAATAATGGTAGGGCTTCCTTGAGCAGCCTGGTAGGAATGGGGTCTAATAAACATGTGATGGTTTGGATGAAGTAACTAATGAAAATAACTCAGACAGAACAATCGGAGAGAATGAGTCTAACCAAATACCGGCATCACTGAAAGCAGCCAAAGACAACGATACGTCTTTGGGATGGTTATGAGTAATTTTTTCTCTAATAGTTAAAATTTTGTTAGCAAAGAAAGTCATGAAGTCATTACTAGTTAAAGTAATGGAATACTCAGCTCAATAGAGCTCTGACTCTTTGTCAGCCTGGCTACAGTGCTGAAAAGAAACCTGGGGTTGTTCTTATTTTCTTCAATTAGTGATGAGTAGAAAGATGTCCTAGCTTTACGGAGGGCTTTTTTATAGAGCAACAGACTCTTTTTCCAGGCTAAGTGAAGATCTTCTAAATTAGTGAGACGCCATTTCCTCTCCAACTTACGGGTTATCTGCTTTAAGCTACGAGTTTGTGAGTTATACCACGGAGTCAGACACTTCTGATTTAAAGCTCTCTTTTTCAGAGGAGCTACAGCATCCAAAGTTGTCTTCAATGAGGATGTAAAACTATTGACGAGATACTCTATCTCCCTTACAGGCTACTCTGCACTGTGTTGGTATATGGCATTAGAGAACATAAAGAAGGAATCATATCCTTGAACCTAGTTACAGCGCTTTCTGAAAGACATCTAGTGTAATGAAACTTATTCCCCACTGCTGGGTAGTCCATCAGAGTAAATGTAAATGTTATTAAGAAATGATCAGACAGCAGGGAGTTTTCAGGGAATACTGTTAAGTCTTCAATTTCCATACCATAAGTCAGAACAAGATCTAAGATATGATTAAAGTGGTGGGTGGACTCATTTACTTTTTGAGCAAAGCCAATAGAGTCTAATAATAGATTAAATGCAGTGTTGAGGCTGTCATTCTCAGCATCTGTGTGGATGTTAAAATCGCCCACTATAATTATCTTATCTGAGCTAAGCACTAAGTCAGACAAAAGGTCTGAAAATTCACAGAGAAACTCACAGTAATGACGAGGTGGACGATAGATAATAACAAATAAAACTGGTTTTTGGGACTTCCAATTTGGATGGACAAGACTAAGAGTCAAGCTTTCAAATGAATTAAAGCTCTGTCTGGGTTTTTGATTAATTAATAAGCTGGAATGGAAGATTGCTGCTAATCCTCCGCCCCGGCCCGTGCTACGAGCATTCTGACAGTTAGTGTGACTCGGGGGGTGTTGACTCATTTAAACTAACATTCATCCTGCTGTAACCAGGTTTCTGTAAGGCAGAATAAAGCAATATGTTGATCAATTATTATATAATTTACCAACAGGGACTTAGAAGAGAGAGACCTAATGTTTAATAGACCACATTTAACTGTTTTAGTCTGTGGTGCAGTTGAAGGTGCTATATTATTTTTTCATGCTTAAATAGATTTTTGCTGATTATTGGTAGTCTGGGAGCAGGCACCGTCTCTACGGGGATGGGGTAATGAGGGGATGGCAGGGGGAGAGAAGCTGCAGAGAGGTGTGTAAGACTACAACTCTGCTTCCTGGTCCCAACCCTGGATAGTCACAGTTTGGAGGATTTAAGAAAATTGGCCAGATTTCTAGAAATGAGAGCTGCTCCATCCAAAGTGGGATGGGTGCCGTCTCTCCTAACAAGACCAGGTTTTCCCCAGAAGCTTTGCCAATTATCTATGAAGCCCACCTCATTTTTTTGGACACCACTCAGACAGCCAGCAATTCAGGGAGAACATGCGGCTAAACATGTCACTCCCGGTCCGGTTGGGGAGGGGCCCAGAGAAAACTACAGAGTCCGACATTGTTTTTGCAAAGTTACACACTGATTTAATGTTAATTTTAGTGACCTCCGATTGGCGTAACCGGGTGTCATTACTGCCGACGTGAATTACAATCTTACCAAATTTACGCTTAGCCTTAGCCAGCAGTTTCAAATTTCCTTCAATGTCGCCTGCTCTGGCCCCCGGAAGACAATTGACTATGGTTGCTGGTGTCGCTAACTTCACATTTCTCAAAACAGAGTCGCCAATAACCAGAGTTTGATCCTCGGCGGGTGTGTCGCCGAGTGGGGAAAAACGGTTCGAAATGTGAACGGGTTGGCGGTGTACACGGGGCTTCTGTTTAGAACTACGCTTCCTCCTCACAGTCACCCAGTCGGCCTGCTTTCCCGGCTGCTCGGGATCTGCCAGGGGGGTAACTAACGGCGGCTAAGCTACCTTGGTCCGCACCGACTACAGGGGCCTGGCTAGCTGTAGAATTTTCCACGGTGCGGAGCCGAGTCTCCAATTCGCCCAGCCTGGCCTCCAAAGCTACGAATAAGCTACACTTATTACAAGTACCATTACTGCTAAAGGAGGCCGAGGAATAACTAAACATTTCACACCCAGAGCAGAAAAGTGCGGGAGAGACAGGAGAAGCCGCCATGCTAAATCGGCTAAGAGCTAGTAGCTGCGCTAAGCTAGCGGATTCCTAAAAACACGCAAAGTCAATAATGTGTAAATAATTTAGAGGTGATTCAGCAGAAGGAGTGCTTTAGTTAAGGCACGTAAAGATTACACTGGGAAACAAATCGTAATCTAGATAACTAGATCAATCTAACTGCGCAGATTAAACAGCTAACAGATACAGAAAAACACCGCTGTGCTCCGGAACAGGAAGTGATACAATACCGCAGTGAGAGCCAACCACCAGGGGCCAGTAGATCCTCTTTTAGCTGGTTTTTATTTCTTCCACATAAGTGGCGCCATGTGCTGCACCTGGCACTGTTCTTGCTCGACGGACACCAACGCGTGCATGAACTCTCGCACCGGGTTCGTGCACACCTGCCTGTCGGAATGATGTTTCATGCGCAATGTTTCGTGTGCGAATTTCAAACTGTTTCACCATTTTCATCCAAACGCCATCCAAACTTCGCACGTGTGAAGGGGCCGTAAGATTGGAATTGGAATTACCAGCACTATGATACTGCAATAAACTGAGTTTTGAGTATTAGAAAATCTAATTTTGATGAATCCAGAAGGAGTTACTACAAGACATGTCCTACATGGTCGAGCTCTTGAGCGCCCCCCGTGAACCTGTTTCATGTTGAATCCAGTGTGATTTGTGAGGCTCTTGTCACCTTGTTTCCAGTCTGGCTGCTGATCTCTTCTGCTGTTTGCTGCAGAACCTCCAACTTCCTGAACAAACAGAAATAAAAAAAATTAAAGTCCTGTCATGTTGCGGAACTCAAAATTGGTCTTGACACCCCTTTTGCAAAGTTTTGGTCCATCCTGTCTTGAGTTTTGGGATACCTGCTGGTGTTCGACTCCTGAATCTTGGAGCTCTCTGGGTTCAGTGTCTTATTTTGCTTTGAAACTGTGTAAAAGTTGAGGTGGCCATGGCTCTTTTGAAACTGACACATTCAGTGAACAGCAAGCTTAAGTCTGTTAAATTTGTTGTTCCTCAACATCAACATCATACAGGGATGAAAGTGGTGAAAAACAAAAAAAAAAGAAAGCTGAAACTCAAATTCACCGGGGGGGGGGGGGGGGGCAGACCCCTGTCCCCGATCCCCCAGAAAATTTGGGAATTCAAGAAGCTGTGAAATGCAATGTGGTGCTCTTCCAAAAAAAAAAAATAAATAAACTGCAGTGAGTGCAGCACCCATTTTAGTGAGAAAAAAAAAAAAAACTTTCTTTATTCAAAATCAATTCAATTTAATTAGCTTATAATGGGCCAAATCAAAGCAAAAGCCATCTCAAGGCACCTTACATGGAACAATTCAACATAAAATTTAAATAATTAAAAATGAAGAAAAAAATTCAAATACATAATTAAAAACAGAAGAAAAATAATAAAACAGATAAAAAAAATATAACAACTATTCATAAGAACGAGAAAAAAATGGGTTTTCAGCCTTGACTTAAAAATGTCCACGGACTCTGACTGCCTCACAGTCGCAAGAAGACTGTTCCACAGGGTGGGTGCACAATGAGAAAAGGCTTTTTGACATGCTGACTTCTTCTTCACTCTGGGATCACAGAAAAGTCCCGCATCCTGCGACCGCAAGGCCCGGGCCGGCACATAGGGTTCCACCAGATCAGCCAGATAAGATTGCGCCAGTCCATGAACAACTTTATAAGTCAATAACAAAACCTTAAAATCAAAATTACTCCTCCAGTAGTACTCTGCCCTTACTAGGATGCAGCAGTATGAAGAAATTAAGTAACTGAAAATATGGTTTGACCGAAACAAACTGACCGAATTGTCATTAAACTTAAAACAAAAGTAATGTTATTTGGGAACTGCAGAACAAATACAGATAGATGGGATGCAGACTGAAAGGATTAACAAACATAAACTCCTTGGGGTAATAATAGAAGAGAAAATCAGCTGGAAACCACACATGAAATATATACAAACCAAATCATCAAGAAGCATTTCAGTGTTAAACAAAGCAAAACATGTTCTGGATCATAAACCACTCTGCAGCTGACACTGTTCCAGTGTCTGACCGGACTTCAATGACTGTGTAGAGATCTGAGGCAATAAGTGATCGAGAGGAGGGAGATCAAATCAGAGGGAAAAACAACTTTAAAATTAAGAAAATCCACACAAACATGAAAAGATTCTGCATTTCATTCTGTGGGGTCAGAACAGTGTGTGTGAAGAGTTGAAGCAGCGTCCAAACATTCAAAATATAATGCTGCGTTTACACATCGGAAGGACGCGTTATCAATGTCTTATTTGAGTCATTCTTGGCACATTATTGACATTCTTAATGTGACTTAACACATCTGAATAGGTTTCTTAATAGTGCGTGATATTTGTGATTTTCATGGAGGATGTTTTTGGCTGTCAAAAAATTTTCCACAAAGGTCACACACCACCCTTATTTCGCCTCATGTCGCGGAGGTCGCAACTGAGCTTGTTGATCCGTCTTGATTAGTGGTGATCCTTAATAGAGCGTGACAGCGTTCTTCTCTGACGTGTGCACAATTAAACCCTGCTGCACCGCATTCAGTTTCATTGCTGCAGTACGCTGAAGGAGGACAGTAACGCCAAGTCGGCTAAAATTTTCATTCCAGTGCTCCTCAGTGCGCTCCTGCAGGTGTTCCACCTGCTACTGTGCCTGATGTTTGGGAAAACGAGTGAGACGAGAGCCGTGTGGAGCCACACATCTGGCTGTCTGTCTCCTCCTCCTCTCTGCACCACTCCATGACACAGAGCCCAACGAAGCATGCAGTCACAAAGTTCTTCTGCTGTAGATTAATCTAAAGTTTGAGGAGCAAACTGGAGCGATCTGAATTGTTCAGAAGCTGATGGATGAATATGGGTGTGTGTGGAGACAATTTACCTCATTCACAACCTGCCAGAACTTAACAATGCGTGATAACGCGCAACTACACGGAACATTATTCTTGACCATGCGTAAATGTTCCTGATAATTCTCCAGCAACACGTGCCATTAATCGTAACGTGTGGTAACAGGTTGCAGCAGTTCATGAGGACACCTGATGCCTCTGTCTCAAATCATCACATTCGTGATCAGCGGCCAAGAATGTGCACTTCGTGGCATTCAAGACGTGCCGTCGTGAACGTGTTTTCACAGGATACAGGGATGAAGTGGGGGTGTGAGAGTCACCAGGTGTTCACAGGAAACCTTTACTGATTATTTATTTATGTTCATTGTTAGTTGGTTTTATCTTTTCTGTTGTGTTTTGTTTTATCAGGGTCTTTTTGTCTTTGTCTAAAATTGTATTGTAGCATTATTAGTTATTATTACTATTATTATTATTATCATGATTGTTAACAGCAGTATTTTTAAGGAAGCTGGGAATGATATATGCTGACTGGCACTAACTTTAACATTAAAAAACCATAAACATGCTAAAGCATTAGCATCACGTCTGTTTTTAAAGGACATGTCGCACCCAAATCATAACCATTTAGATTTAGTCTGTTAGTGACCATCTGATGATCCACCTGGATTACATTGTGTACTTCCATGACTGATTTCAAAGTATACAGCATTTGCAACAAACAGCTGCTAACGTTAAGAACGGAGGCACAGATTAATTCCAAAGTTGACATAAATGTGACGTCGTGTTTTTAAGTGATAACTGTTCATTTTGATGCAGTCACAGTAAAAACAGCAGCACTGAGAAGGTTTCTGTGAACCTGCACGGCCACGAGTCAGAAACACAGCCTGTCTATAACCATCTCTGCTCCAGGTTGAGCTTTGTGCACGATTAAATAAGAGTGTTGTTACCAATAAAATCTAAAAAAAAAAAAAATACATCTGCTGCCAGGGGAGAACAAGCATCTCGTCAGCTGCACAACTCGCAGCACACATACACAGCTCCAAATTTACAAAGTAAAAAAAAAAAAATTAATTAATTTAGCCACAAAACACAAAAGGGTAAAATCCAGAACATGCCAGACTCACCGTTGTGTTATGGATTAATGTCCAAATGTAAACTTCATGCGATCAAAGAAGCGCGCGCCACACTTTGGGCTCCGAAATCTGACACTCTGAAAAAGTTAAGAGTTTCACAGTGAAGTGGGTCATCTCCTGTCTGTAAATCCAAGCCATCACTTTCAAACAGCAACTCAGATGCTTCATTTTTGGATGGAGCCGGTTTGTTTCCCTCTGTCTGTCATTCACTGAGATGTTTCAGTTTTGCTAATTCAGATGTCACACACTGAAAAATGCCAAGGGTTGCCAAATGAAACATTTTCCAGAAATGCACCTGCTAACGCTCAGAGTGAGAGGAATAAAATACATCAGAGATCGCTAATTATTAACACGTGTGCAGAGACACTTACAGTCATGAGTACTTTTATGTTGTCTTACTAAGTGGGCTGTTAAAAAATGTGAGACATGTCCTCTAAGTCCCAACAGCCAGAGGCTATGAGTGCAGACCAGGCCGTTGGGCCACCCGCCCTCGACTGCCACCCAGTCTTCTCTGCACCTGACCCCCATGGCCCCCTCTGCAGGTGGTGAACCCACAGGAGGGCGGGCCCGTATTGCTCTTTCAGGCTGAGCCCAGTTGGGCCCCGTGGGCTAAGGCCCGACCGCCAGGCACTCGGGCACGAGCCCCAACCCCAGGCCTGGCTCCAGGGTGGGGCCCCGGCTCCACCGTACCGGGCGACGTCTCTGTCCTTGATATCGCACTGGTCATAGGAGCTTCTGAACTGCCCTTAGTCTGACCCGTCACCTAGGACCTGTTTGCCATGGGAGACCCTACCAGGGTCATGAAGCCCCCGACAACATAGCTCCTAGGATCATCCGGGTACACAAACTCCCGCACCACGATAAGGTGGCAGTTCGAGGAGGATCTCCTCAATCCCATCGTCACGTCTTCCAAAGAGGAAGCAGAGACTGGGGACTCAGAGGTGGACCCATCCATCACCCAGGCCAAGTCACGACCGAGGTGGTTGAAAGCTGGATGTTGTGGGACTGTCTTGGTTGACACGCTCCTGCAACATCGCTTGGCTTTTGGGGACAGTGCCTCTGGATTGGCAAACCGGGGTGGTGGTCCCTCTGTTTAAGAAGGGGGACTGGAGGGTGTGTTCCAACTACAGGGGGATCACACTCCTCAGCCTCCCCAGTAAGGTCTATTCCAGAGTACTTGAGAGGAGAATTGGACCGATAGTCAAAGCTCGGATTCAGGAGGAGCAGTGTGGTTTTCGTCCGGGTCACGGCACACTGGACCAGCTCTACACCCTCCATCGGGTGCCCGAGGGTTCACGGGAGTTCGCCCAACCAGTCCACATGTGCTTTGTGGATCTGGAGAAGGCGTTCGACCGTGTCACTCGAGGCACCCTGTTGGGGGTGCACGTTGGCCTCTGTCAGGGCTGCCCTTTGTCACTGGTTCTGTTCACTACCTATATGGACAGAATTTCTAGGTGCAGCCAGGGTGTAGAGGGGGTCCGGTTTGGGAACCACAGAATCTCATCTCTGTTGTTTGCGGACGATGTGGTTCTATTTGCTTCGTCAAATCAGGACCTTCAGCGTGCACTGGGGCGGTTTGCAGCCGAGTGTGAAGCGTCCGGGATGAAAATCAGAACCTCCAAATCCGAGGGCATGGTTCTTGACTGGAAAAAGGTGCCTTGTCTTCTTCAGGTCGGTGGAGTGTCCTTGCCTCAAGTGGAGGAGTTTAAGTATCTCAGGGTCTTGTTCACGAGTGAGGGACAGATGGATCGTGAGATCGACAGACGGATCAGTGCAGTGATGAGGTCACTGTATCGGACCGTCGTGGTGAAGAGAGAGCTGAGCAGGCGGGGCAAACCTCTCGATTTACCGATCGAGCTATGTTCCAACCCTCACCTATGGTCATGAGATTTGGCTCATGACCGAAAGAACAATCAATCAATCAATCAATTTTTTTATATAGCGCCAAATCACAACAAACAGTTGCCCCAAGGCGCTTTATATTGTAAGGCAAGGCCATACAATAATTATGTAAAACCCCAACGGTCAAACGACCCCCTGTGAGCAAGCACTTGGCTACAGTGGGAAGGAAAAACTCCCTTTTAACAGGAAGAAACCTCCAGCAGAACCAGGCTCAGGGAGGGGCAGTCTTCTGCTGGGACTAGTTGGGGCTGAGGGAGAGAACCAGGAAAAAGACATTCTGTGGAGGGGAGCAGAGATCGATCACTAACAAGATCGCAAGTACAAGCAGCCGAGATGAGTTTTCTCCGCAGGGTGGCTGGGCGCTCCCTTAGAGATAGAGTTAGGAGCACGGACACTCGGGAGGAGCTCAGAGTCGAGCCGCTGCTCCTCCACGTCGAAAGGAGTCAGCTGAGGTGGCTCGGGCATCTTTTCTGGATGCCCCCTGGGCAGCTCACTGGAGAGGTGTTCCGGGCACGTCCCATCGGGACGAGGCCTGGGGGAAGACCCAGGACACGCTGGAGGGACTACGTCTCTCAGCTGGCTTGGAACGCCTCGGGGTTCCCCCGGAGGAGCTGGGGGATTTGTGTGTGGATCGGGAGGTCTGGGTGGCTTTACTTGAGCTGCTGTCCCTGCGACCCAACCCCGGATGAAGAGGAAGAAAATGGATGGATGGATGGATGTCCTCTAAGTTTTCCATACAACTATCAACTGGTTCAGAAGACCACAACAGGTCAGTTTCTAAGTATTACACACAGACATATGCTCTTTAAGGTTTAACAGGAAAAATTAGGATAATTAGGAATAAAAAGCAACAGGTTTGCTTCAAGACTGCAGCGCAACACTCAACATTCACCCAAGTCTTAAAGCGGCAGCACAAGAACCACTCTGCTTACAGTCTGTCTTATGTATTAAGAACAAATTAGTAATCATTAATGGAGCCTTATAACTCACCTATACCACAAACAAAGACAGTGAACGAGAGTGCGCCAACAGCTCAACATAACCCAGAGTCCCCCGAGCTGCCCAACAAGGTGCCTGATGTAAACAACACAAAATTCAGCAGGGAACGCTTCTGACTGAATAACACTGATCACAAAAATGACCCAGGCAACTGGCAAAAAAGTGAAAATCCACCAAAAAGCAGAGATTTTTCATCCCTGATTATAGATCCTGGCCCAGGGTGCCGGATTGACGCCAGGATACCCTGTATGTTGCACCAACTGGAAGTCCTATGTCTTCAGGACCTACCTGTTCTGGAGTCGGATGCACATAAATATCCAAGATGGACTGCTTTTTATTGTCAACAAAAGACTCTGGTTTTCTTGCTCTTCTGATTTTTATGTATGTTAAGAAATTTTGGTCCAAGCAGTGGATCGCCCCCCTGAGTCTGGTCTGCTTGAGGTTTCTTCCTTATTATCAAAGATGGAGTTTTGATTGAACACTGTCTCCTGTGTTCTTGCTCAGGGGGGGTTGGTGAGGTTCGACCTAACTTTTGTTAAGCACCTTGAGGCATAAAATAAAGAAATTATAAATTGAACTCAGCATTAACAGTTCCTTATTACTGATCTGCATTAAATCCACAGCACGTCTTTAGGACTGAAGTTAGTCTGGATACACCCACTACAGAATTCTGACACCGACCTGAGGAGTCTCTCCTGATCTGTTGACAGTGACTACAAACCTGCTAGCGATGACGCACTCTGCTCCCATGCTGGACAAGGTGCTCGTCATGGCACGGCCTAAGCCAGTCCCACCCCCTGTGATGAAAGCCACTTTGTTGTGGAAACTTCCAGGCGGGAGCATCACACCTTCAGTCGGCCTGAAGAACCTCGCCTGAGGAAGAGAACCATCCTGCTGGACAAGCACTGATGAGCCATGGATCCGAGCCTAGTCACACAAAGTTACACAATACTGTTTATTTTCTGTGTAAACCTTAAAGTGAAAGTAAAAATTATATGTGAATCAGGTGGATGCCACAGTCCGAGGACCCGGGAGTATAAACAACCCGCCCAACAGTTATATCAAACAAATAATAGCTGGCAGGCTGGAAAATGTGACTGGCAGAGAACAGCTGTTACAAAACCTGCAGCACAAACCGCACCCCCAAAAATGCAGCAGGCACCACACCCTAAAACGGGCACCCCCAAAACCGCAGCATGAACCAGAACCCCAAACCCGCAGCATGAACCAGACCCCCAAACCTGCAGCACGAACCAGACCCCCAAACCTGCAGCACAAACCACACCCCCAAACCTGCAGCATTAACCACACCCTCAAACCTGCAGCATGAAGCAGAGCCCCAAACCTGCAGCAGGCACCACACCCTAAAATGTGCAGCACGAACCACACCCCCAAAACTGCAGCACAAGCCAAACCCCCAAACCTGCAGCATGAACCAGAGCCCCAAACCTACAGCACAAACCACACCCCCAACCTGCAGCATGAACCAGACCCCCAAACCTACAGCACAAACCACACCCCCAATCTGCAGCATGAACCAGACCCCCAAACCTGCAGCATGAACCAGACCCCCAAACATGGAGCACGAACCACACACTCGAACCTACAGCATGAACAACACCCCCAAAACAACAGCATGAACCATACCCCAAACCTGCAGCACGAACCACACCCTCAAACCTGCAGCACGAACCACACCCCCAAACCTGCAGCATGAACCACACCCCCAAACCTGCAGCATGAACCACACCCCCAAACCTGCAGCATTAACCACACCCTCAAACCTGCAGCATGAACCACACACCCTAAACTGCAGCACAAACCACGTCCCCAAAAATGCAGCAGGCACCACACCCTAAAATGTGCAGCACGAACCACACCCCCAAAACTGCAGCACGAGCCAAACCCCCAAACCTGCAGCACGAACCACACCATCAAACGTGCAGCATGAACCAGAGCCACAAACCTACAGCACAAACCACACCCCCAACCTGCAGCATGAACCAGACCCCCAAACATGGAGCACGAACCACACACTCGAACCTACAGCATGAACAACACCCCCAAAACCACAGCATGAACCATACCCCAAACCTGCAGCACAAACCAGACCCCCAAACCTGCAACACGAACCACACCCTCAAACCTGCAGCACGAACCACACCCCCCAAACAGGCAGCATGAACCACACCCCCCAAACTGGCAGCATGAACCACACCCCCCAAACAAGCAGCATGAACCACACCCCCCAAACAAGCAGCATGAACCACACCCCCCAAACAGGCAGCATTAACCACACCCCCCAAACAGGCAGCATTAACCACACCCCCCAAACAGGCAGCATTAACCACACACCCCCAAACCCGCAGCATTAACCACACCCACCCAAACCCGCAGCATTAACCACACCCACCAAAACGTGCAGCATTAACCACACCCACCAAAACGTGCAGCATTAACCACACCCCCCAAACAGGCAGCATTAACCACTACCCCCAAACGTGCAGCATTAACCACTACCCCCAAACGTGCAGCATTAACCACACCCCCAAACCTGCAGCACAAACCACACCCCCAAACCTGCAGCACAAACCACACCCCCAATCCTGCAGCATTAACCACACCCCCAAACTTGCAGCATGAACCACACCCCCCAAACATGCAGGATTAACCACACCCCCAAATCTAAAGCACGAACCACACCCCCAAACCAGGAGGTGATTAGAGCCGTTTTCAACAGGCAATATGCAGAATAAAATGATTAATCCGCCATGAAATAATTATTTTATATAGGCAGCATCCAGCGGAGAGCGCGTGGCAGCCGGTAAAACAAAGAACGGCGTCCAGCTGTGAACATAGCGCATCTGATTTGAATCCGTTGCAAATCACATGCAAAGCAGACGTTTTATTTGTGGCCACTCAGTATGCAGTCGCTACAACTTATTTTAGTCTGTGATGTGGCAAATATGCACACATTCTCTCCACAATCTCTCTTTACAACATTCATTTGATGTTGTAAAACGTGCTTTACACTGTGCGAGATGATTTTTCATGCAGGAATTTTTTGGACCAAGTTTCAGGTTAATCGTGCGTCCTGCACCGTGTAGTGTTCATGGAGTATCAAGCTGCGGTCAACATCTGACGACCACCTCCTGATCGCTGATCGTATGGTCGAATGAGAATCAAACCTGTTTGATATATTATTGTGGTCGGCCATAACCATCGTGAGGTTATCCTGCTGCTGAAAGCTACAAGCAGCATCCAACCGTTCGCACTGTGCCTGTTGTAAACACTGCAGAGCTGTCTTGTAATAATGTTATTATTATTATTATTATTTTGCAGTTGTTTTGTTTTTAAACTTCATTTGCAAAAAAAAAAAAAAGCCACCTGCAAAGCAAAAAAGTTGATTTGACAATCATCTGACATAACCGAGGTCAAAATAAAAAGAACACTGCCATCTACTGGTTCCCAGACAGCGCCATGAACACTACTGGCCAGTAGATGCTAGATGGCAGTAGAGGCTTTCAAAACAAATTCTAGATAATCCCTGTCTGCTCACATTTAAAATGCGTGGAATTTAACAAATGCAATTAAAAAAATCAATGTCTATAAACGCAGAGAATATATTCAAGACAGTTTTAGGCACTAGAGTTTAACGCTGTTGTCCGTGGAGCCTGTACAGTCTGTCTGAAATGCATTTGTCCTGTCGTGACATACTGAGATTACATCATCCTACCCAAAATGCACTGCGGGGCAGAGCATGTGCTCACAAAACCTTAAAATTAGCACAGTTCTTTAAAACTAAAACATATATCTGATATTTTTACTTTATAAAACTTCAGACATGACAGTAATTTTAAATAACTTGTCCAAAATTAGTTTGGTTAAAATTTGAACCATAAGTTAAAAATGTATGCCTCTGGATGACTTAGCATATCGGTATGGTGTTAAAGGAAATGTTTTTTTCTTTTTCCTTTTGGGGCTGTTTTTCCTTTGTTTGCAGAGGATTGAGATGCTTTTTATACAAGCAGTTCTCTTCTGTTTGCAAAGGTTATAACTATGCGTGTGTTACAAAACTTTTAACAGGTGGGTGCTGAACTAATTTTAAAAATGCTTGTCGCTGTTCAGCTTTGTTTATTTTGTTTATCGGTTTAAAAGTTAACGGACAAAAATTAATCGGAAGATAATTGGTCCGATAATGGTTTTTAAAATTATCTAAAAAGATAATCCGATACTGAAAACATTATCTTCGATAATTATCTGTTATCGGATTATCGGAAATGTGCCCACCACTGCTTGTTTCCCATGTAACAATAAGAAATATACTCAAAACCTGGATTAATCTTTTTAGTCACATAGCACTACTATTATTCTGAACACTACTGTATGCTCTTTAGTGTTTTAGCAGGTGAAAATTAAGATAAAGCGAAATAATACAACAAATCATCGAAGAAGTAAGTCGAATCATTGCTTCATTGGTTCAAAGCACAGCTTGGGGAGTGTCTGCCAATGTTCTCATGAAGACAGGGAGGAGAAGGACCGTGGCTCATGGCAAGCAGTAAACAGAGTGGAGAGGAAGGAAAATTCCTCCGCATTGCTGCTGCTTTGATTAGCACAGAATGGGATGTTGCTTTGACAGTCAGCCCCAAAACATGCATGACACCACGCGCGCACGCGTATGCGTGGTTAAATTTTAAATGACGGAAATCTGTTGTGGTGACGTAGAACTTTAACCCACGCATTAACGACAGCCCCAAACCTGCAGCATGAACCACACACCTCAAACCTGCAGCATGAACCACACCCCAAACCTACAGCATGAACCACACACCTCAAACCTGCAGCATGAACCGCACCCTCAAACCTGCAGCATGAACCACACACCTCAAACCTGCAGCATGAACCGCACCCTCAAACCTGCAGCATGAACCGCACCCTCAAACCTGCAGCATGAACCGCACCCTCAAACCTGCAGCATGAACCGCACCCTCAAACCTGCAACATGAACCGCACGACCCAAACCTGCAGCATGAACCGCACCCCCAAACGTGCAGCATGAACCGCACCCCCAAACGTGCAGCATGAACCGCACCCCCAAACGTGCAGCATGAACCGCACCCCCAAACGTGCAGCATGAACCGCACCCCCAAACGTGCAGCATGAACCGCACCCCCAAACGTGCAGCATGAACCGCACCCCCAAACCTGCAGCATGAACCGCACACCTCAAACCTGCAGCATGAACCGCACCCCCAAACCTGCAGCATGAACCGCACCCTCAAACCTGCAGCATGAACCGCACCCTCAAACCTGCAGCATGAACCGCACGACCCAAACCTGCAGCATGAACCGCACCCCCAAACGTGCAGCATGAACCGCACCCCCAAACGTGCAGCATGAACCGCACCCCCAAACGTGCAGCATGAACCGCACCCCCAAACCTGCAGCATGAACCACACACCTCAAACCTGCAGCATGAACCACACACCTCAAACCTGCAGCATGAACCACACACCTCAAACCTGCAGCATGAACCACACACCTCAAACCTGCAGCATGAACCACACACCTCAAACCTGCAGCATGAACCACACCCTCAAACCTGCAGCATGAACCACGTCCCCAAACCTGCAGCATGAACCACACTCCCAAAATTGCAACATTAACCACACCCCCAAAATTGCAAAATTAACCACACACCTCAAACCTGCAGCATAAACCACACACCTCAAACCTGCAGCATGAACCACACCCTCAAACCTGCAGCATGAACCACGTCCCCAAACCTGCAGCATGAACCACACTCCCAAAATTGCAACATTAACTACACCCCCAAAATTGCAAAATTAACCACACACCCCAAACCTGCAACATGAACCACACCCCTAAACTTGCAGCATTAATCACACCAGTCTACATGTGTTTTGTGGACTTGGAGAAGGCATATGATCAGGTATCCCGGGAGATACTGTGGGAGGTGCTGTGGGAGTATGGAGTGAGGGGGTCCTTTCTCAGGGGCATCCGATCGCTGTACTCGCAAAGTGAGACCTCCCCCTTGGTGCCCCCAGTCACCACAGCAGGATTGTTGTTAATTGTTAATTACTGTGGTTGTGCACAGAGAACCAACGAACAAACGCACACCTTTATATATTAGATGAAAGTTTTTTGCATTTTGTCTGGCTTTTTTCTTCTTCCTGGGGGCCACATTAGAAATGTTTCTTTTGTAGTATTTTATAAATGGCATTAGAATTGTATGTAGAATTACATAAATAAAAATACGTAAATAAAGTACCCCCAGGTGCCGCGAGGTGTCACTGTGGCGACACGGAGATAAAGATCTAACGTATAGTTTTTGTCATCATGACTCATTAAACGGTCAGCAGTGAGAACAGCGGTTGTTTGAGGTTTTAATTCGTGTTCTCACCGTTTGCAAAAAACTCCTCAGAGCTGCAAAAGATGAAGGTTTTCTCCACAGAAACTTAGCTGCCATGCTGTCAGCGGCGCTGTGCGTGTATGTTGTTTTTCCTTCTCCTTCTTCTTCTACTCCTACTTTAGTTGGTAGACTACATACGCCTTAAATACACAGTACCGCCCCCTACTGTCCAGGTTATTCTCACTAGAGATGATTTAACATGATTGCGGACTTGAAGAAAAACCACCGACAGTCAGCGAGCTGTCAAACTGTTGATGGGCACATTTCACCAGGTGGTCCATTTTTGAAAATTCCTGGTTTACTTTCCTTAAAATGGGAGTCCAAGCTTCATTTTTTTTGTGCTACAACAATATGTAGATCAGTGGAAAGCTGAGGGTAGGATTACGTTGAAAGAATACATTTGGATTACTTGTAATCTGATTACTTTTGGATGACATTTCAAAGTAATCTTACCCATATATATATATATATATATATATATATATATATATATATATATATATATATATATATATATATATATATATATATATATATATATATATGTGATCTGCTTTTTTTCTACAAAATTAAACAACTGAATGAACATCCTCCGAGGCCGGTGATTCCATAATTTTTGCCAGGGGCTGTAAAAAAAAAAAATAGCCCTCACTTCTTCCTTGCTAATCTCTTTTACTTCCTGATTTACTCTCACCACATCATCCAGCCTTTTCTCTCGCTCATTTTCTTTATTCATCAACTCTTCAAAATATTCCCTCCACCTTCTCAGCACACACTCCTCACTTGTCAGCACATTACCATCTGCATCTTTTACCACCCTAACCTGCTGCACATCCTTTCCAGCTCTGTCCCTTTGTCTGGCCAATCGGTACAAGTCCTTTTCTCCTTCCTTACTATTGAACTTCTTCTACAGCTCGCAATATGCCTTTTCCTTTGCTTTTGCCACTTCTCTTTTTGCCTTACACCGCATCTCCTTGTACTCCTGTCTACTTTCTTCATCTCTCCGACTATCCCAAAACTTTTTCGCCAACCTCTTTCTCCTTATGCTTTCCTGGACCTCTTCATTCCACCACCAAGTCTCCTTGTCTTCCTTCCACTGTCCAGATGTCATACCCAGTACTGTCCTAGCTGTCTCCCTCACCACATCTGCTGTACTTTCCCAGTTGTCCAAAATTGCTTCCCCTCCAACCAGTGCTTCTCTCACCTGCTCACTAAATTTCACACAACAGTCTTCCTCCTTTAGCTTCCACCATCTGATCCTTTGTTGAGCTCTCACTCTCTTCTTCTTTACCTCTAAAGTCATCCTACAAACAACCATCCTATGCTGTCTAGTGACACTCTCTCCTGCTACCACCTTACAGTCTGTGATTTCTTTTAGCTTGCATCTCCTAATAAAGAATGTAGTCCACCTGTGTGCACCTTCCTCCACTCTTATATGTCACCCTGTGCTCCTCCCTTTTCTTAAAGTAGGTATTCACCACAGCCATTTCCATCCTTTTTGCAAAATCAACTCCCATCTGTCCTTCCCCATTCCTATCCTTGATACCATATCTACCCATTACTTCCTCATCACCTCTGTTCCCTTCACCAACATGCCCACTGAAGTCTGCTCCTATCACCACTCTTTCATGCTTGGGCACACTCTCCACCACCTCATCTAACACACTCCAGAAATCTTCTTTCTCCTTCATCTCACAACCTACCTGTGGGGCATATGCACTGATGATATTCATCATCACCCCTTCAATTTCCAACTTCACACTCATCACCCTGTCAGACACTCGCTTAACCTCCATCACACTTTTAACATACTCTTCCTTTAAAATGACCCCAACACCATTTCTCTTCCTGTCCTCACCATGGTACAACAACTTGTACCCACCGCCGATGCTCCTGCTCTTACTTCCCTTCCACTTGGTCTCTTGCACACACAATATGTCTACCTTTCTCCTCTCCATCATATCAGCCAGCTCTCTCCCTTTACCAGTCATACTACCAACATTCAAAGTCTCTCATTTCCACCCTTCTAGTTTTCTTCTTCTCCCGCTGTTCGTGGCAACGTTTTCCTCCTCTTCTTCGTCGTCTTCGCCCAGCAGTAGCCCAATTTCCACCGGCACACTGTTGGGCAATAGCACCGGTGGCGGACATTGTTAACCCGGGCCGCGACCGATCCGGTATGGGAATTCGATTCTGAGTCTGCATAGTTGGGTTGGCTTGTTTTACGCCGGATGCCCTTCCTGACGCAACCCTCCTCATTTATCCGGGCTTGGGACCGGCACTCAGAATGTACTGGCTGCACACCCCATGTGGCTGAGTTTTATATATATATATATATATATATATATATATATATATATATATATATATATACACGAGGGCTGTCCATAAAGTATAGGTCCTTTTTATTTTTTTCAAAAACTATATGGATTTCATTCATATGTTTTTACATCAGACATGCTTGAACCCTCGTGCACATGCGTGAGTTTTTCCACGCCTGTCGGTGATGTCATTCACCTGTGAGCACTCCTTGTGGGAGGACTCGTCCAGCCCCTCGTCGGAATTCCTTTGTCTGAGAAGTTGCTGAGAGACTGGAGCTTTGTTTGATCAAAATTTTTTCTAAACCTGTGAGACACATCGAAGTGGACACGGTTCGAAAAATTAAGCTGGTTTTTGGTGAAAATTTTAACGGCTGATGAGAGATTTTGAGGTGATACTGTCGCTTTAAGGACTTCCCACGGAGCGAGACGTCGTGCAGCACTCCCAGACGCTGTCGTCAGCCTGTTTCAAGCTGAAAACCTCCACATTTCAGGCTCTATTGATCCAGGACGTCGTGAGAGAACAGAGAAGTGTTGTGTGGGCCGCCAGAAGAGGAGGTACTGCTGGCCCACCACCAGAGGGCGCCCTGCCTGAAGTGCGGGCTTCAGGCACGAAAGGGCGCTGCCGCCTCACAGGAACAGCCGAGGTGACAGCTGTCACTCATCAACTATGACAGCTGTCACCGATCATCTGCACTTCACCCCGGATAAAAGCAGGATGACACCTCCACCACGTCGCCGAGATATCGTTCTTCTACGGAGGTAATACTCTCAGCCTGAATATTCCAATATTGATTCCAGTAGATACATTGTTGCAGCTGTCTCCCCGGAGGACCGGTGTGGGCCGCGACTGCTTCGCTCTGCTTTCCGCCAGATAAGTGAATAGAAAGACGCTGCACGAGTGTGTGTTAGAGGTGGAGGTGGAATTCCCACCATTGTTGTTACTGGGTGTACACACACCCACACTTGACTGTCTTTGCTCTTCGCCAGCAGTACCAGATCCGACACGCGGAGACGGTGGCCACCTGAGGGACTCGGGACTTGGCGGCTCCAGTATCCTTCGGGTTCGGTGGCGGAGGAAATCGTGTGGTTCCGGTTCTTCTCTAGACGGACGTCTCCTATCGTCGAGCCTGCCCACACGACACCTTTATCCATTGACTTTGTATTTATTCTATAATCTGCTGTGTGTGGTTGTGGCATTCACAACAGTAAAGTGTTCAAATTTAACTCCTTCTATTGTCATTCACACCCCCTGTTGTGGGTCCGTGTCACTACACTTTCACAACAAGAAGTTTCAGAAGAAGTCGGTTTCAGCATTTTATCCGGATATTCCACTGTTAAAGGAAATTTTTTTTAATGAAAGACGTGCGACGGATTGCAGCGTCGGCTCGCAGCTGCTGCGACGCTCCGCCACAGGAAAAACACCTCTGTTGGAAGCCTTAAGGACAAGTTGGAACATGTCCAGCTGTTAAACAATTTCTCATATACTCACTGCACTGAAAGCCATCAAAAGCCACCTGGATTTTACAAATGGTTATCAACACGGAGGTGTTTTTCCTGTGCCGCCGCACCGCGCCGGCTGCGTCCCGTCTTTCATTAAAAAAATCTCCTTTAACAGTGGAATATCCGGATAAAATAGACACACACACACACACACACACACACACACACACATATATATATATATATATATATCTATATATATATATATATATATATATATATATATATATGGGCAGCAAACTCACTCCAACGTTTCTGGCTGGCTCCCTCAGCCCCAACCAGTCCCAGCAGAAGACTGCCCCTCCCTGAGCCTGGTTCTGCTGGAGGTTTCTTCCTGTTAAAAGGGAGTTTTTCTTTCCCACTGTAGCCAAGTGCTTGCTCACAGGGGGTCGTTTTGACCGTTGGGGTTTTACATCATTATTGTATGGCCTTGCCTTACAATATAAAGCGCCTTGGGGCAACTGTTTGTTGTGATTTGGCGCTATATAAAAAAAAAAATTGAATTGAATTGATGTCACTTTAGAATGTCTCATGTTACATGCTGATGCACAAAAAAACCAAACAAGGTTAGAAAAGTCTCAGTCTTCATGAAGTTGCAACAACAGACCTAAAATTTAAATGTCTTGAGTTGCTTTTAGACTGACCACAGAAGGTACAGCTGTCCAGTTTTTGTTCTTTGAAAAACTAAATATTATAATGTCATTGTTAGTCAGAATACAATTACAGTGTTGCTTTTTGTATTCTACTGCATGAATGATCATAACAGTTAGCTTTGATTGATGTATCAAAGGTATCTGTCTGCAGCAGGCTCTTCATCTCATCTTAAACCCCCTGTACATTTTTACCAAACTTCAAGTCGTGTTTCTGTTTACTTTAATTCTTCTTTGCTTTACAAAGCATATTAGAGTTCATGCAAGGATGTGAGCCAAATGTCCATTACACGAGCGTTATATATTATGTTATGCTTGAAATAAAACATATACTTAGTTGAAGCACATTAAATATTCCTAAACTTTTATAATACTGCAGTTTAAGAGAGACCTAAAAGTACTTTTGTAAAATACTGATGTTAATGCTTATTTTTATGAGTTACTGTGAATCTTTTCAGGGTATTTAGTATATTGGCTAATGTTAAAAAAATAAAGGTTTTAAAAACTTTGGGTAGAATTTTGGCAACCATGCTAAAACTAATATTTTGACTATACTGAATACAAAAAGTGATGTTGCCAATTTTTCTATGATGGTTTAGGTAGTTTTCTGAAACCATATTTAAATGTGGTGTTTAAAACCCTAATTTTCCAGATTACTTTAACAAAGAGCTCTCAAAATATAATTTTAAGTTATTATATTTTAACAACAGTGTTCATACTGACCAAAAATAAATATTTATAGAGAAATATGTAAAAACATAAAAGCATATCTGGAATCACAACATCCCCTCAGACTTTACTCAAGTTTTGTCTCACAGGACCTGAGCGAGCAAGGTTCTCTGAAGAGACTGAGCAGCTGGTTACAATTTCTGACAGAGGAACAAGCAACAGGCAATCACCAAATCAGGAACAGGCAATCACCAAACTGAAAGCTGTACTAAAACGTCATGTCTAAGGAACTCATTCCCGAGAACGTGCAACAGAGCATCTTTGTTGTGAAAGTGTAGTGACACGGACCCACAACAGGGGGCGCAAATGAACGGACAATAGAAGAAGTCAAATATGAACACTTTACTGTTGTAAATGCCACAACTACACACAGCAGATTATAGAATGAGTACAAAGTCAATCAATCAAGGTGTCGTGTGGGCAGGCTCGACGATAGGAGACGTCCGTCTGGAGAAGAACCGGAACCACACGATTTCCTCCACCACCGAACCAGGAGAATACTGGAGCCGCCAAGTTCCGAGTCCCCCAGGTGGCCACTGTCTCCGCGTGTCGGATCTGGTACTGCTGGCGAAGAGCAAAAACAGTCAATCAATCAATCAACTTTTTTCTTATATAGCGCCAAATCACAACAAACAGTTGCCCCAAGTCAGCAAGTTCTTCTTTTAATAGTCAGGTGGGAAAAACACCTCCACCTTAACACCAGAACACAGTGCAGAATCAATCTCCTATTTTTCCGTGGTTCGGAGTGAGGAGTGAAAACTATTCACTGCTCGTCAATCCACGAACCCCCAGCCTCCCGCTGGAAATAGCGAGTTGAATCTCCTGAAAAAGATCACAAAAACCAGAACAGCTAGTACGTGCGTAGGCACAATCACGGCTGAGAATTTACCTCCTTGGTAGAACGATATCTCGGCGACGTGGTGGAGGTGTCGTCCTGCTTTATTAGAGGTGAGGAGCAGATGATTGGTGACAGCTGTCATAGCCGATGAGTGACTGCTGTCACCCTGGCCGCTCTTGTGGGGCAGCAGCACACTCTCGTGCCTGAAGCCCGCACTTCAGGCAGGGCGCCCTCTGGTGGTGGGCCAGCAGTACCTCCTCTTCTGGCAGCCCACACAACAGGACCCCCCCTCAACGGGCGCCAGGACCAGGCTTGTCCGGGTGGCGACGGTAAAAATCGGCCAGGAGGGCCGGGTCCAGGATGAAGCTCCTCTTCACCCAGGAGCGTTCTTCGGGTCCATACCCCTCCCAGTCCACCAAATACTGGAAACCCCAGCCCATTCGACGGACGTCCAGGAGCCGGCGAACTGTCCAAGCCGGCTCCCCGTCGATGATACGGGCAGGAGGCGGCGCCAGGCCGGGTGTACAGAGGGGCGAGGTGTGATGTGGTTTAAGTCTCGACACGTGAAACACCGGATGGATCTGCAGTGAAGCCGGGAGTTGGAGCCTCACTGCGGCGGGACTGAGGACCTTGAGGATCTTATATGGCCCAATGTACCGGTCCTTGAGTTTGGGGGAATCGACCTGGAGGGGGATGTCCCTCGTAGATAGCCACACCTCCTGCCTGGGACCGTCGGTGGTCTGCATGGGTCTTCGCCCTCGTACAGGCCCTCAACAAGGCCGAACGGGCGGTGCGCCACACCCGACGGCATCTCCGCAGGTGGTCCTGGACCGAGGGCACACCGACCTCTCCCTCCACCACAGAAAACAAAGGGGGCTGGTACCCCAGACACACCTCGAATGGGGAGAGGACGGTGGCAGAGGACACTTGGCTGTTATGCGCATACTCGATCCAGGCCAGGTGTTCACTCCAAGCCGTCGGGTGTGCAGATGTCGTACAGCGCAGGGCCTGCTCCAGCTCTTGGTTAGCCCGTTCTGCCTGTCCGTTGGTCTATGGGTGATACCCAGATGAGAGGCTCACGGTGGCCCCCAGCTCCCGGCAGAAACTCCTCCAAACCTGCGAGGAAAACTGGGGACCACGATCTGAGACGATGTCTGTTGGTATCCCATGCAGACGTACGACATGGTGGACCAGGAGGTCCGCTGTCTCCTGGGCCGACGGGAGCTTCGGGAGGGCCGCGAAGTGGGCCGCCTTGGAGAACCGGTCCACTATCGTGAGGATGGTGGTGTACCCCCGGAACGGCGGGAGGCCCGTGACGAAATCCAGACCGATGTGGGACCAGGGGCGATGAGGCACAGGAAGCGGCTGAAGGAGTCCCTGTGCCTTTTGGTGGTCTGCCTTGCCCCTGGCGCAGGTGGTGCAGGCCTGGATGTAGTCCCGGACGTCAGCATCCAGGGATGCCCACCAGAAGCGCAGCCGGACCACTGCCACGGTCCTTCGCACCCCTGGGTGGCAGGAGAGCTTGGAACAGTGACAGAAGTCCAGGACGGCAGCCCTGGCCTCTGGTGGGATGTACAGTTTGTTCTTTGGCCCTGTTCCGGGGTCCGGGCTCCATGCCAGGGCCTCCCGGACGGTCTTCTCCACGTCCCAGGTAAGGGTGGCCGGACCTCGCAGCCGCAATGCGGAAGTCGACTGCATAAGCGGCTGCGCTCAGGCGTCCCTGTCTCATTGACAGCAGCACAGTTGAAGCGGTCTCTCCCCTGTTAGGGTGGTCAAACACGGTTTTGAACTCCCTCACAAACCCAGTGTACGTATGAAGGAGCCGTGAATTTTGCTCCCAAAGCGCCGTAGCCCAAGTGCGTGCCTCTCCTCGAAGCAGATTAATCACATAAGCTACTTTACTAGCATCAGACGCATACATGACGGGACGTTGTGCAAAGACGAGCGAACACTGCATAAGAAAGTCCGCGCACGTCTCCACACAACCTCCGTACGGCTCTGGGGGGCTTATGTATGCTTCAGGGGATGGTGGGAGGGGTCATTGAACGACCAGTGGAACGTTTATATCCTGCACAGGGTCGGCAGGAGGAGGAGCTGCAGCAGCGCCCTGAGCGCTTGCTGCCACCTGTGCGGAGAGAGCCTCCACCCTGCGGTTCAGGAGGATGTTTTGCTCGGTCATCTGATCCAACCGAGCAGTAAAGGCGGTGAGGATGTGCTGCAACTCACCAATCACACCTCCTGCAGACGCCTGCGCACCCTGCTCTCCCATTGGCTGTTCAACTGCTGGGTGACGCCCCTCGGAGTCCATGACGCTGGCCGAGATATCCTGTTGTGAAAGTGTAGTGACACGGACCCACAACAGGGGGCGCAAATGAACGGACAATAGAAGAAGTCAAATATGAACACTTTACTGTTGTAAATGCCACAACTACACACAGCAGATTATAGAATAAGTACAAAGTCAATCAATCAAGGTGTCGTGTGGGCAGGCTCGATGATAGGAGACATCCGTCTGGAGAAGAACCGGAACCACACGATTTCCTCCGCCACCGAACCAGGAGAATACTGGAGCCGCTAAGTTCTGAGTCCCCCAGGTGGCCACCGTCTCCGCGTGTCGGATCTGGTACTGCTGGCGAAGAGCAAAAACAGTCAGCAAGTTCTTCTTTTAATAGTCAGGTGGGAAAAACACCTCCACCTTAACACCAGAACACAGTGCAGAATCAATCTCCTATTTTTACGTGGTTCGGAGTGAGGAGTGAAAACTATTCACTGCTCGTCAATCCACAAACCCCTCAGCCTCCCGCTGGAAATAGCGAGTTGAATCTCCTGCAAAAGATCACAAATCCAGAACAGCTAGTACGTGCGTAGGCACAATCACGGCTGAGAATTTACCTCCTTGGTAGAACGATATCTCGGCAACGTGGTGGAGGTGTCGTCCTGCTTTGTTAGAGGTGAGGAGCAGATTATTGGTGATAGCTGTCATAGCCGATGAGTGACAGCTGTCACCCCGGCCACTCTTGTGGGGCGGCAGCGCCCTCTCGTGCCTGAAGCCCATACTTCAGGCAGGGCACCCTCTGGTGGTGGGCCAGCAGTACCTCCTCTTGTGGCGGCCCACACAACAATCTTATGAACAGAGGAAGGTGGTAAGGATGCCTTTAGACAGTTTGTACCTTGATAGTTGATGGAATGGCTGTACTGCACAAGCCAATGGCTGTACAAAATGTTAAGACAGGAAAGGAGCTTGTCACAGCATATGTCAAGGTGATCGACTCAAGAGCTCAAGGTTATGCTACAGTTCGGGTTGTCTTTGACAACTACACCAAAGCCACGTCACGAAAAGAAAAGCACTCGAGAACGGAGACGTGGCAAGGTGAGGGAAGTCCCATCCTTCAAAGTTGAGGATTCAATCCAGATCAAGGACCAGGCCCCATTTCTTGCAAGTAATGCCACAAAGGACTCACTCACTTCAACCTGGCTCAGCAACTGAATGACAACAGTGCAGTGAAGATCGTGACTGTCACACACAAGAAGGTGATGGTAAACTACGACTGTAACGTTGCTACCAGTGTCAGCACTCAAGAGGAGTCTGACACACTTAGGATCCTCCACGCTGTGGAAATTGCGGCTTCTGGTGTCACTGTCCACATCTACTCACAGGACACAGATGTTCTCCTGTTGGCTCTGTGTAGAGTGCCTCAACTTGGTAGAAATGCTGCACTCATCATGGGTACTGGAGACCACCGCCGCACACTTCTATTGCAGCCTATCTATGATGCTCTAGGACCTAGAAAGTCAGCTGCCCTCATCAACTGGCATGCACTGACAGGGTGTGACACCACAGGGCGCATCAGAGGAAAAGGCAAGGTGGCAGGTTTCAATACCTTTATGGCTGCAGCACCCAAGGTGATTTCTGCCCTCATAAACCTGGGTGTTGGCGATGAGCCATCAGCAGAGGTTGCTGGTGGCTGTGAAGCATTTCTGTGTGCTCTCTTCTGCCCAAAAAGAGTAAAAGTTACACAAGCCAAAGATCTGAGGTGGCTATTGTTCAAGCAATTGAAACCGGACCAGGGAGTGGACAAACTTCCACCAACACCAGGAGCCTGGGCCGAACATCTTCAACGAGCTCATCTGCAAATGAACATCTGGACTCAGGATATCATTCTGGAGCCAGTCATCCCTGATCCACTCACTCTAGGTTGGAATGAAGAAGATGGTAAACTGATGTCCAGAGAGTCTCAAGCACCAGACTGTGTGCTAAAGCTAGTGAAGTGTGCCTGTGGTGCGAGCAGCCAATCTTCAATGAAGTGAACCAGACAGTGCTCCTGTAAGAACATGCTTGCTTGCACAGAACTCTGTCACTGCGGAGGAGAAGAGAACATTTGTGTCAATAGATCATCTCCACCACCAGACGACGATGAGGAAGTTGATGGTGATGAGAAGTAGCCCCAGTGCATATCGCCAAAAGAATCGACAAGGAAAGGCACAAAGCCAAAGGAAAAGATGAAAAAACTATATAAAGAACACTTCTATCATGTTTTAAATAAGTTCTTAATTTGTTATTAGAATAAATAACTAGAGAACTATATTTTTTAGCAATTCATTCAATATAATGTCTATTACAGACAAATGGTTTAACTTTCTGGGCCACTTTCCCCCATTTTTCACATATAAATACATTTCCTTTCTCAAAATACCCTAAACCCACTCATACAAATTGGCAACACACCTTTTGTTATTTTATGGTGTATTTAGAATAAATGAAATGCATTTTTTAAGATTCTACCCAAAAGTTTAAAAAAATTACATACGCCAAGAGACAAATCTATTTAAAATGAGTGGAAGGGAGTAAAAACAGGGAACAGAGGAAACTGGATTATGAAAAGCAACAGGAAGAATGCCCAGCCAAGGACATCCACATTAGACATATTACGAGGACTGCTTTCTTCCACCTGCAAAATAGAGCAAAGATTTGTCCCATACTGTCTATGGCAGATGCTGAGACGAAACACAGACACGGTCAGTGAGCTGTCAAACCATTTATGAGGACATGAAACTAAAGGCAGACACGGTCAGCAAGCTGTCAAACCATTTATGAGGACATGAAACTAAAGGCAGACACGGTCAGCGAGCTGTCAAACCATTTATGAGGACGTGAGACGAAAGGCATACACGGTCAGCGAGCTGTCAAACCATTTATGAGGACGTGAGACGAAAGGCAGACACGGTCAGCGAGCTGTCAAACCATTTATGAGGACGTGAGACGAAAGGCAGACACGGTCAGCGAGCTGTCAAACCATTTATGAGGACGTGAGAAGAAAGGCAGACACGGTCAGCGAGCTGTCAAACCATTTATGAGGACGTGAGACGAAAGGCAGACACGGTCAACGAGCTGTCAAACCATTTATGAGGACGTGAGACTAAACACAGACACGGTCAGCGAGCTCTCAAACCGTTTATGAGGACGTGAGACTAAACACAGACACGGTCAGCGAGCTCTCAAACCGTTTATGAGGACGTGAAACTAAACACAGACACGGTCAGTGACCTGGCAAACTGTTTATGAGGACGTGAGACTAAACGCAGACACAGTCAATGAGCTGTCAAAGTGTTTATGAGGACGTGAGACTAAACACAGACACGGTCAGGGAGCTGTCAAACCGTTTATGAAGACATGAGACTAAACGCAGACACGATCAGCAAGTTGTCAAACTTTTTATGAGGACATGAGACTAAAAGGAGACATGGTCTGCGAGCTGTCAAAGCATTTATGAGCACGTGAGACTAAACGCAGACACGGTCAGTGAGCTATCAAACTGTTTGAGGACATGAAACTAACCGCAAACACGGTCAGCGAGCTGTCAAAACGTTTATGAGGATGTGAGACTCGGACCGGGAGTGACATGTTTAGCCGCATGTTCTCCTTGAATTGCTGGCTGTCTGAGTGGTGTCCAAAAAATGAGGTGGGCTTCATAGATAATTGGCAAAGCTTCTGGGGAAAACCTGGTCTTGTTAGGAGAGACGGCATCCATCCCACTTTGGATGGAGCAGCTCTCATTTCTAGAAATCTGGCCAATTTTCTTAAATCCTCCAAACCGTGACTATCCAGGGTTGGGACCAGGAAGCAGAGTTGTGGTCTTATACACCTCTCTGCAGCTTCTCTCCCCCTGCCATCCCCTCGTTGCCCCATCCCCGTAGAGACGGTGCCTGCTCCCAGACCACCAATAACCAGCAAAAATCTATTTAAGCATAAAAATTCAAAAAGAAAAAATAATATAGCACCTTCAACTGCACCACAGACTAAAACAGTTAAATGTGGTCTATTAAACATTAGGTCTCTCTCTTCTAAGTCCCTGTTGGTAAATGATATAATAATTGATCAACATATTAATTTATTCTGCCTAACAGAAACTTGGTTACAGCAGGATGAATATGTTAGTTTAAATGAGTCAACACCCCCGAGTCACACTAACTGTCAGAATGCTCGTAGCACGGGCCGAGGAGGAGGATTAGCAGCAATCTTCCATTCCAGCTTATTAATTAATCAAAAACCCAGACAGAGCTTTAATTCATTTGAAAGCTTGACTCTTAGTCTTGTCCATCCAAATTGGAAGTCCCAAAAACCAGTTTTATTTGTTATTATCTATCGTCCACCTGGTCGTTACTGTGAGTTTCTCTGTGAATTTTCAGACCTTTTGTCTGACTTAGTGCTTAGCTCAGATAAGATAATTATAGTGGGCGATTTTAACATCCACACAGATGCTGAGAATGACAGCCTCAACACTGCATTTAATCTATTATTAGACTCTATTGGCTTTGCTCAAAAAGTAAATGAGTCCACCCACCACTTTAATCATATCTTAGATCTTGTTCTGACTTATGGTATGGAAATAGAAGACTTAACAGTATTCCCTGAAAACTCCCTTCTGTCTGATCATTTCTTAATAACATTTACATTTACTCTGATGGACTACCCAGCAGTGGGGAATAAGTTTCATTACACTAGAAGTCTTTCAGAAAGCGCTGTAACTAGGTTTAAGGATATGATTCCTTCTTTATGTTCTCTAATGTCATATACCAACACAGTGCAGAGTAGCTACCTAAACTCTGTAAGTGAGATAGAGTATCTCGTCAATAGTTTTACATCCTCATTGAAGACAACTTTGGATGCTGTAGCTCCTCTGAAAAAGAGAGCTTTAAATCAGAAGTGCCTGACTCCGTGGTATAACTCACAAACTCGTAGCTTAAAGCAGATAACCTGTAAGTTGGAGAGGAAATGGCGTCTCACTAATTTAGAAGATCTTCACTTAGCCTGGAAAAAGAGTCTGTTGCTCTATAAAAAAGCCCTCCGTAAAGCTAGGACATCTTTCTACTCATCACTAATTGAAGAAAATAAGAACAACCCCAGGTTTCTTTTCAGCACTGTAGCCAGGCTGACAAAGAGTCAGAGCTCTATTGAGCCGAGTATTCCTTTAACTTTAACTAGTAATGACTTCATGACTTTCTTTGCTAATAAAATTTTAACTATTAGAGAAAAAATTACTCATAACCATCCCAAAGACGTATCGTTATCTTTGGCTGCTTTCAGTGATGCCGGTATTTGGTTAGACTCTTTCTCTCCGATTGTTCTGTCTGAGTTATTTTCATTAGTTACTTCATCCAAACCATCAACATGTTTATTAGACCCCATTCCTGCCAGGCTGCTCAAGGAAGCCCTACCATTATTTAATGCTTCGATCTTAAATATGATCAATCTATCTTTGTTAGTTGGCTATGTACCACAGGCTTCTAAGGTGGCAGTAATTAAACCATTACTTAAAAAGCCATCACTTGACCCAGCTATCTTAGCTAATTATAGGCCAATCTCCAACCTTCCTTTTCTCTCAAAAATTCTTGAAAGGGTAGTTGTAAAACAGCTAACTGATCATCTGCAGAGGAATGGTCTATTTGAAGAGTTTCAGTCAGGTTTTAGAATTCATCATAGTACAGAAACAGCATTAGTGAAGGTTACAAATGATCTTCTTATGGCCTCGGACAGTGGACTCATCTCTGTGCTTGTTCTGTTAGACCTCAGTGCTGCTTTTGTCTTGTCTCAGAGTGATGCTGATAAACTAATTCATGCATTTATTTCCTCTAGGCTGGACTATTGTAATTCATTATTATCAGGTTGTCCTAAAAGTTCCCTAAAAAGCCTTCAGTTAATTCAAAATGCTGCAGCTAGAGTACTGACGGGGACTAGAAGGAGAGAGCATATCTCACCCATATTGGCCTCTCTTCATTAGCTTCCTGTTAACTCTAGAATAGAATTTAAAATTCTTCTTCTTACTTATAAGGTTTTGAATAATCAGGTCCCATCTTATCTTAGGGATCTCGTAGTACCATATCACCCCAACAGAGCGCTTCGCTCTCAGACTGCAGGCTTACTTGTAGTTCCTAGGGTTTGTAAGAGTAGAATGGGAGGCAGAGCCTTCAGCTTTCAGGCTCCTCTCCTGTGGAACCAGCTCCCAATTCAGATCAGGGAGACAGACACCCTCTCTACTTTTAAGATTAGGCTTAAAACTTTCCTTTTTGCTAAAGCTTATAGTTAGGGCTGGATCAGGTGACCCTGAACCATCCCTTAGTTATGCTGCTATAGACTTAGACTGCTGGGGGGTTCCCGTGATGCACTGTTTCTTTCTCTTTTGCTCTGTATGCACAACTCTGCATTTAATCATTAGTGATTGATCTCTGCTCCCCTCCACAGCATGTCTTTTTCCTGGTTCTCTCCCTCAGCCCCAACCAGTCCCAGCAGAAGACTGCCCCTCCCTGAGCCTGGTTCTGCTGGAGGTTTCTTCCTGTTAAAAGGGAGTTTTTCCTTCCCACTGTAGCCAAGTGCTTGCTCACAGGGGGTCGTTTTGACCATTGGGGTTTTACATAATTATTGTATGGCCTTGCCTTACAATATAAGGCGCCTTGGGGCAACTGTTTGTTGTGATTTGGCGCTATATAAAAAAAAAATTGATTGATTGAATTGATTGAGACTAAACGCAGACACGGTCAGCGAGCTGTCAAAGCGTTTATGAGGACGTGAGACTAAATGCAGACATGGTCAGGTAGCTGTCAAACCCTTTATGAGGACGTGAGACTAAGCGCAGACACAGTGAATAAGCTGCCAAACAGTTTATGAGGATGTGTGACTAAACGCAGATACCGTGAGGGAGCTGTCAAACTGTTTACGAAGACATGAGACTAAACACAGACACAATCAGTGAGCTGGCAAACTGTTTATGAGGACGTGAGACTAAATGCAGACACGGTCAGCGAGCTGTCAATCCGTTTATGAGGACATGAGACTAAACGGAGACACGGTCAGCAAGCTGTCAAAGTGTTCATAAGGACGTGAGACTAAAGGCAGACACGATGATTGAGCTGTCAAACGATTTTTGAGGACGTGAGACTAAACACAGACACGGTCAGCGAGCTGTCAAACCGTTTATGAGGACGTGAGACTAAACACAGACACGGTCAGCGAGCTGTCAAACCGTTTATGAGGACGTGAGACTAAACACAGACACGGTCAGCGAGCTGTCAAACCGTTTATGAGGACGTGAGACTAAACACAGACACGGTCAGCGAGCTGTCAAATCGTTTATGAGAACGTGAGACTAAACACAGACACGGTCAGCGAGCTGTCAAACCGTTTATGAGGACGTGAGACTAAACACAGACACGGTCAGCGAGCTGTCAAACCGTTTATGAGGACGTGAGACTAAATGCAGACATGGTGAGAGAACTGTCAAACTGTTCATGACGACGTTGTTGTGTGGGCCGCTGAAGAGGAGGTACTGCTGGCCCACCACCACCAGAGGGCGCCCTGCTTGGAGTGCGGGCTCCAAGCACGAGAGGGCGCCAGACCCAGAGGAAGTGACAGCTGTCACTCATCACACCAGCTGTCACTCATCTACACCAGTACTTAAGCCGGACTGCAACTCCACCTCCCCGCCGAGAAATCGACTACCGAGAGGTAATTTTCTCTGCTGACTCATATCGTTGAGTAATTTCTGAACTTCTGTTGCAGCCGTTATCCTGTGGTGTTCGTCCTTATCTGTGGGATTGGCGTGTGGCGTGACGACGACGACTGCGCCACACTCTCTGAACAGATAAGTGGTTAAACAAGAGCTGCACGAGTGTGTGATTCGGAGGTGGAGGTTCTCCTCCTGACTGTGTACAGACCGTAGACCACTGAGTGTAAGGACTTACACTCATTCATCTTGTCTCTGCTTTTTGCCAGCAGTACCAGGTTCGACAGCCGAAGACAGAGGTCACCTGGGGACTCGGGACTTGACGGCTCCGGTGTTCTTCAGACCGTTGGTGGTGGAGGCCGTGTGGGACGCGGCCTCTCTCTCGTCGGGGTCTTCTATCTTCGAGCCTGCCCACACGTCACCTGGTGTTAATTGACTTTGCAATTTCTGTATATTTAGTTGTGTATCGTCACAACATTAAATTGTTACCTTTTGGCTTACTCATTGTCCGTTCATTTGCGCCCCCTGTTGTGGGTCCGTGCTACGACACCTTCCCAACAGACGTGAGACTAAACGCAGACACGGTGATTGAGCTGTCAAACCATTTATGAGGACGTGAGACTAAAGGCAGACATGGTCAGCGAGCTGTCAAACTGTTTATTAATCAATCAATCAATCAATTTTTTTTTTATATAGCGCCAAATCACAACAAACAGTTGCCCCAAGGCGCTTTATATTGTAAGGCAAGGCCATACAATAATGATGTAAAACCCCAACGGTCAAAACGACCCCCTGTGAGCAAGCACTTGGCTACAGTGGGAAGGAAAAACTCCCTTTTAACAGGAAGAAACCTCCAGCAGAACCAGGCTCAGGGAGGGGCAGTCTTCTGCTGGGACTGGTTGGGGCTGAGGGAGAGAACCAGGAAAAAGACATGCTGTGGAGGGGAGCAGAGATCGATCACTAATGATTAAATGCAGAGTGGTGCATACAGAGCAAAAAGAGAAAGAAACAGTGCATCATGGGAACCCCCCAGCAGTCTACGTCTATAGCAGCATAACTAAGGGATGGTTCAGGGTCACCTGATCCAGCCCTAACTATAAGCTTTAGCAAAAAGGAAAGTTTTAAGCCTAATCTTAAAAGTAGAGAGGGTGTCTGTCTCCCTGATCTGAATTGGGAGCTGGTTCCACAGGAGAGGAGCCTGAAAGCTGAAGGCTCTGCCTCCCATTCTACTCTTACAAACCCTAGGAACTACAAGTAAGCCTGCAGTCTGAGAGCGAAGCGCTCTATTGGGGTGATATGGTACTATGAGGTCCCTAAGATAAGATGGGACCTGATTATTCAAAACCTTATAAGTAAGAAGAAGAATTTTAAATTCTATTCTAGAATTAACAGGAAGCCAATGAAGAGAGGCCAATATGGGTGAGATATGCTCTCTCCTTCTAGTCCCCGTCAGCACTCTAGCTGCAGCATTTTGAATTAACTGAAGGCTTTTTAGGGAACTTTTAGGACAACCTGATAATAATGAATTACAATAGTCCAGCCTAGAGGAAATAAATGCATGAATTAGTTTTTCAGCATCACTCTGAGACAAGACCTTTCTGATTTTAGAGATATTGCGTAAATGCAAAAAAGCAGTCCTACATATTTGTTTAATATGTGCTTTGAATGACATATCCTGATCAAAAATGACTCCAAGATTTCTCACAGTATTACTAGAGGTCAGGGTAATGCCATCCAGAGTAAGGATCTGGTTAGACACCATGTTTCTAAGATTTGTGGGGCCAAGTACAATAACTTCAGTTTTATCTGAGTTTAAAAGCAGGAAATTAGAGGTCATCCATGTCTTTATGTCTGTAAGACAATCCTGCAGTTTAGCTAATTGGTGTGTGTCCTCTGGCTTCATGGATAGATAAAGCTGGGTATCATCTGCGTAACAATGAAAATTTAAGCAATGCCGTCTAATAATACTGCCTAAGGGAAGCATGTATAAAGTAAATAAAATTGGTCCTAGCACAGAACCTTGTGGAACTCCATAATTAACTTTAGTCTGTGAAGAAGATTCCCCATTTACATGAACAAATTGTAATCTATTAGACAAATATGATTCAAACCACCGCAGCGCAGTGCCTTTAATACCTATGGCATGCTCTAATCTCTGTAATAAAATTTTATGGTCAACAGTATCAAAAGCAGCACTGAGGTCTAACAGAACAAGCACAGAGATGAGTCCACTGTCCGAGGCCATAAGAAGATCATTTGTAACCTTCACTAATGCTGTTTCTGTACTATGATGAATTCTAAAACCTGACTGAAACTCTTCAAATAGACCATTCCTCTGCAGATGATCAGTTAGCTGTTTTACAACTACCCTCTCAAGAATCTTTGAGAGAAAAGGAAGGTTGGAGATTGGCCTATAATTAGCTAAGATAGCTGGGTAAAGTGATGGCTTTTTAAGTAATGGTTTAATTACTGCCACCTTAAAAGCCTGTGGTACATAGCCAACTAACAAAGATAGATTGATCATATTTAAGATCGAAGCATTAAATAATGGTAGGGCTTCCTTGAGCAGCCTGGTAGGAATGGGGTCTAATAAACATGTTGATGGTTTGGATGAAGTAACTAATGAAAATAACTCAGACAGAACAATCGGAGAGAAAGAGTCTAACCAAATACCGGCACGTTTATTAAGACGTGAGACTAAATGCAGACATGGTGAGTGAACTGTCAAACCCTTTATGAGGACGTGAGACTAAAGGCAGACACGGTGAGTGAGCTGTCAAACCATTTATGAGGACGAGAGACTAAAGGCAGACATGGTCAGCGAGCTGTCAAACCCTTTATGAGGACGTGAGACTAAATGCAGACATGGTGAGTGAACTGTCAAACCCTTTATGAGGACGTGAGACTAAAGGCAGACACGGTGAGTGAGCTGTCAAACCATTTATGAGGACGAGAGACTAAAGGCAGACATGGTCAGCGAGCTGTCAAACCCTTTATGACGACGTGAGACTAAACGCAGACACGGTCAGCGAGCTGTCAAACCCTTTATGAGGACGTGAGACTAAAGGCAGACACGGTGAGTGAGCTGTCAAACCATTTATGAGGACGAGAGACTAAAGGCAGACATGGTCAGCGAGCTGTCAAAGCCTTTATGAGGACGTGAGACTAAACGCAGACACAGTCAGCGAGCTGTCAAAGTGTTTGAGGATGTGAGACTAAACGCAGACACGGTCAATGAGCTGTCAAAGTGTTTATGAGGACGTGAGACTAAAAACAGACATGGTCATCGAGCTGTCAACTGTTTATGAGGACGTGAGACTAAACGCAGACACGGTAAGCGAGCTGTCAAAGCGTTTATGAGGATGTGAGACAAAGCACAGACATGGTCAGCAAGCTGCCAAACAGTTTATGAGGACGTGAGACTAAACACAGACACAGTGAGTGAGCTGTATAACTGTTTGAGGACATGAGACGAAACGCAGACACGTTCAGCGAGCTGTCAACCTGTTTATGAGGACGTGAGACAAAA